>NC_142938.1:37157021-37159521 GCF_046866305.1 Octopus bimaculoides
TATATATATATATATATATATATATATATATATATATATAATATAATTAATATATATATCTATATGTACATATATGTACATACATATATATGTATATATATATGCATATATGGGTACAAGACATCACAAAACGTAAACAACATGAAATACGAAATATGAAGACGAACTTTGATATGTGAACAATGAGAGAAATAAATAGAAAACAAGACAAGTAACATAAAAAACGACCTCTGTAAAGTGTGTGGGGAAAGGGTTGAAAGTATGACTCACATTATTAGTGCTTGTGAAAATCTTGTGCAAAAAGAGTACAAGCACAGACATGACAAGGTAGCTCAGAACCTTTACTGGCTACTATGTCAGAAGTATGGCTCTGAGGTAACGGGTGCTTGGTACCAACATACACCAGAAAAGGTAATGGACAAAAAGGGGAAGGCAAAATCCTCTGGGACTTTGACTTCCCGACAGACAAGACGTTAGAGCACTGAAAGCCAGACATAGTAACCGTTAAGAGGGACAAACAAGAGAGCCTAATAACCGACGTGGCACTGCCGGGAGATCAACATGTCATCATCAAAGAAAGAGAAAAGATCAATAAATATTGAAACCTGAGAATTGAGATCGCCAAGATGTGGTAACTATGAGAGTCAAATATAAAGGTTGTCCCTATTGTCATCAGAGCATTGGGTTCAGTAAAACTCAAACTGAAGAAACATCTGGAAACTTTAGAAATATCCTACAATTTAGGTGTATCACAAAAATCGGCATTACTTGGAACAGCATGCATATTACATAAAGTACTGTCAGTCTGAAGTCCTTGCTGTGACTTGACAGACAGTACAAACCCCTGGTAGATACAATATCTTCAATCAACAACATCACAATATTGGATACTGTGTGATGTCTTTAATAATAATAATAATAATAATAATAATAATAATAATAATAATAATAATAATAAAAAAAAATAGAAATTAGCAAAATGTGGAATCTGAAGACGAAAACAATACCTATTGTCATAGGTGCCCTGGGAATGACAGCGAAACGGGCTGATTACTACCTAGATCAGATTTCAGGAAACCCCAAAATGGCTGAAGTTCAAAAGATAGTGCTCATAGGAACTGCCCATATCCTACGTAAAATACTGTCTATGTGATCTCAAATTTTAAAGCAAACACATAATTTTCTTATGGTTTCTTAAACATTCACTTGAACAAAACTGTACAAATCCAAATATATGGTACCCTAGGCACAACACCTACATGAACTTCTAACTTGTTGTCTCTTGAGGTCTCTGGGTGAGACTTGGATCCAACTTGTACAAATGCAAAACAAAAGTCAAACATAAAATAATAATAATAATAATAATAATAATATTAATAATAATAATAATAATGATGATGATGATGATGATGATGATGATGATGATGATAATAATAATAATAATCCTTTCTACTCTAGGCTTGAAATTTTAGAAGATGCTAGCTGTTAACATTGACCCCAGTGTGCAACTGATACTTTCATTGAACTCAAAAGCATGATAGGCAAGAGTGGCTGTGTGGTAAGAAGCTTGCTTCCCAACCACATGGTTCTGGGTTCAGTCCCACTGCATGGCATCTTGGGCAAATGTCTTCTACTATAACCTGAGCCCAACCAAAGCATGGTGAGTGGATTTGGTAGACGGAAATTGAAAGAAGCTTGTCATATATTTATATATGTATATATATATATATATATATATATATACATATATATATATATACACACACACACATATATATATATATATATACATGTATATATATATATATATATATATATATATATATGTGTGTGTGTGTGTGTGTGCGTGTGTGTGTATGTATGTATCTGTGTCTCTGTATTTGTCCCCCCACCATCGCAAGACTGATAAAATAAGTACTAGGCTTACAAAGAATAAGTCCTGGGGTTGATTTGTTTAACTAAAGGTAGTGCTCCAGCATGGCCACAGTCAAATAACTGAAACAAGTAAAAGAATAAAAGAATAAAGATGATTGTGGAATTTAAACTCAGAACATAACGATGCATGAAATGCTTCTAAGCATTTTGTCTGGTGTGCTCACAATTCTGTTACATTGCCGACTTAATAATAATAATAATAGTAATAATAAAATGATAATACACTTAATTCAGAAATAATGCTTAATTCAATAGATTAGTTGATACTGAATATCAAGTTATTGGTACATTAGTACATTAATTATAATATTGTTGATAAACAAGAAACTATTATATTTAATTTTGGTGGCTAACATCTTGAGCTTATTGTTTTAACTTCTATTCTTTCTCACAAACATGGGTTGGATAGATCTTTCACTTAACATCTTACTAAAGCATCACCTTTATGAAATTCCAATTTGTCTCATTAAACTCATTTCATTCCACCACTTCCATTTTCTATTTCTAAATTGGACTAAAGACACATTTTATCACTAACTTGGGGTACTTTGTCAAATATCTTTCA
>NC_142938.1:37164521-37184521 GCF_046866305.1 Octopus bimaculoides
CAGCATACTTTAATTGATGTGTTTGTTATTACTTATGATGAGTCAGTGCTGCGTGAGCAAATCTATGATCAACTTTATTCCAACTGTGGTCATTCCTTTTTTACCTCAAGACCACATTAGCCAATGCACCCTTCTTTTTTAAGAGAGTAGGGAAATTTGCTTCTGTTTCTAGTGCATCAAACAACCACACAGAGGCTTGTATTTAGCTCATCACACTTTAATTACTGTGGTACCTTTTCTCAATTTAATTGCCACAGTAGTTTAGCTCACTTTACTTACCACAGTACCTCACATCAGTTTATGTTCCATGGTGCCTTGTTTTAGTTTAAATGCTGCAATAGATTATCCTGATTGACCTAACTTGACACACTACCTATGGTGCATTACCATAGCTGAAGCACTTCAAGTGCATCAGCTTGTTGCATGCCTGCACTTCGATAATCGTTTTTTTTTTTTAAGGAAACATTTCATAACATTTCATATCACTATAGCAACAGCAGGTTGATGTTTTAATAAAACATAGGATTAATGTCAATGGATTTAAAACGTCAGTATGTCCAAATACTTTAGGTAAGAAGCAATTAACATAATTAATTATTTATAAAATATGCCTTCTCCATTAATTGCAATGTTTTCTCACTCACCCATCTCTACCTGTTATTTCGTGGGTTGAAAACATTTTTTTTGTTACCGTCAGATATTACTGAGTAAGCACCCCCACCCACACCACCACTACCACCACCACCACCACCACCACCACCACCAACAACAACAACAACAACAACAACAACAACACTATCACCATCATCTCTACCACCATCAAAAGCATCATCACTACCACCAATAACAATAACAACACCAGCAACAATAATATTACATAACACTACCACCAACACAAGCACCATCCCTGCTGTCATCCTCATCATCAATGATTACAACAACCATCAACACAAGCAACATCACCAAAATTACTGATGACATCACCTGACACCATAGTCATCACCCACACAGCCAACCCCACCACCATCACCCCCAACCCCCATCACCCCCAACCCCCACGAAAACCACCAATAGCATCACAGTCGCAACAGCCACTACCAAAACTCCAGCCACCACCACCACCACCACCACCCCAATCACCAATACCACTGCTACTTTCATCACAACCATCATCACCATTTCAACCATCACCATGACCATCCAAGCAGATAAATAGAGAATCAATAAAGAGAAATCTATAAACTGATCTGCAGTTAGATGTATGTAGACAAGTTGCTATTGACAACAGCAGTTATGATGGTGATGGTGATGAAGATTGGGATGAAGATTGGGACGAAGATGAAGTTGAGGACGATGATGATGATGAAGAGAATGGCGATGAGGATGGTGATGATTATAGTGATGACGATGATGATGATGATGATGATGATGATGATAATGATAATGACAACAAAGATGATGATGATGGTGATGATGATTAAGATAATGATGAATAAATTAACATTAATAGTCTTTCTCAGAGTTATTATATATCCTCATATAAGCCTCGGCTGAGTAGGCCAGTGATCAAATGCATTCCAACCACGACCATCCCATCTTTTCCTTAAGTAAAATGAATGCAGGGGCAACACTATCCAGTATGTTGTTTTCTGAAATGGTAAGGTGAGATTCACAGCTATTTGTCTGCTATTTCTAGCACTTGGATTAACCATGCAGATGCTCCCATTGCTGATTTATATTGAAAAAAGTTCATAAACAGTGATGTCAGTGGTTGAGGGGAAGAAATAGTCTGAGGGGAAGAAATAGCTGAATGAATTGATCCCGGAACTTCTTGTTTTAAGCCTGATACATATTCTATTAATCCCTTATTTCCGAATTGCTAAGTTATGGGGACATAAACAAACCAACACGAGTTGTCAAGTAGTGGCGGAAGATAAACAGTGGTGCAAACCGACACATACACACACACACACACGCACACATGACAAGCTTCTTTCAGTTTTCATCTACTGAATCCACTCACAAGGTCCACTCACTTGACCCAAGGCTATAGTAAAAGACACCTGCCCAGGATGCCTTGCAGTGGGATTGAACTTGGAATCTTGTGACTGGGCAGCAAGCTTCTTACCACTCAGGCACACCTGTTTTTTTTAACTTTATTTTACTGTTGTCCAATCTCTCCAAGCAGGTGAGGTGGTGTGGTGTGGTGTGGTATTAAACCTTTTGGTACGGTATAATTGATAAGTAGCTGTGAATTTTTGCAATATATAGGTTAATCCAAAAGGAGCAACTTAGTTTCCTTTTATGGTGGAAACAAGTCTTGAGAGATATAGTAGGTTAGAAGGTCTAAAGGAGAGGTGAACAACAACAGTCTATGCAGATGCTGTCTGTAATAGTATTTGTTAGTAATAGAGGTGTTATTATTATTATTATTATTATTATTATTATTATTATTATTATTATTATTATTATTCAGTAGTTTTATTTTTATAACGTGCTTTCACTTCACTACCGAGCGCAGCTCTGTGCGCCTTGGGTATGTGCTGTGGTTTGTTGTGGTGCTCTTATGTTTACTGTATTGAAAGTGTTTTGCGTAGAATGTGTGCAGTACCCAGTAGTGCAATTTTCTGTATGTTATATATATTTGTAAGTCCTGGTGTTTTTGTTATGTATTTGTCTGAATATTTTTTTATTATACCTAAGGCAACTACTATGATAGGAATTGTTTCTGTTTTTAGATTCCACATTCGAGTTATCTCTATTTCCAGGTCTTTGTATTTTGAAAGTTTTTCCATTTCTTTTAGAGAAACGTTGTCATCTGCTGGTATTGATACATCAATTAGAAAGCATTTTTTTTCTTCATGATCTTTGACAACTATATCTGGTCTATTTGCCTTAATTTCTCTATCTGTGTGTATTGGCATATCCCAGAGTATGGTTGCTTTCTCGTTTTCTGTGACCTTTTCTGGCGTGTGTTTATACCATCTTTTTTCTGTTGCTATTCCATAATGATGGCATAGCTTCCAGTGTATATAGGTCCCAGCTCTGTCGTGTCTGTGAATATATTCCTTATATAGGTCCCAGCTCTGTCGTATATAGGTCCCAGCTCTGTCGTATATAGGTCCCAGCTCTGTCATATATAGGTCCCAGCTCTGTCGTATATAGGTCCCAGCTCTTTATTATTATTATTATTATTATTATTATTATTATTATTATTATTATCATTATTATTATTATTATGGTGGTGGTGGTGAGTTGGCAGAATTGTTAGCACATTGGACAACATCCTTAGTGGTATTTTGCCTGTTGTTATGTTCTGAGTTCAAATTCTGTCAAGGTTAGCTTTGCCTTTCATCCTTTTGGAGGTCGATAAATTAAGTACCAATTGAACACTGGGGTTGATGTAATTGACTCATCCCCTCCCCAAAAATGGCTGCTCTTGTGGGGGAATTTGAAGCGATTATTATTATCATTATTATTATTATTATCATTATTATTAAGGCAGCGAGCTAGTAGAATCGTTAGTACACTGGATGAAATGCTTAGAAGTATTTCACCGATTATTATGTTCTGAGTTCAAATTCTGCTGAGGTCGACTTTACCTTTTATCATTTCAGGGTTGATAAATTAAGTATCAGTGAAACACTGGGGTTGATGTAATCGACTAGTCCCCTCCCCTGAATTTCATGCCTTGTGCTTTTAGTAGAAAGGATTATTATTATTATTATTATTATAATTATTATTATGATTATGATTATTATTATTATTATTATTATTGTAAAGGCAGTGAGTTGGCAGAATCATTAGGTAGCCCGGTGAAATGTTTAGTGGTATTTCATTCATCTTCACATCCTGAGTTCAAATTCTGCCTTTCATCCTTTTGGGGTTGATTAATTAAGTACCAATGAAACAACAGGTTCAATATAATTAACTAGCCCTTCCTCCAATATTTATTACTATTACTTTGGTTTGGCTCAGGTTCAGTGCTTATTATGCTTAGTGGTATTTTGTCTTACTTTACATTCTAAATTCAAATTCCGCCAAGGTCAATTTTGCCTTTCATCCTTTCAAGGTTGATGAAATAGGTACCAGTTAAGCATTTGGGTTCATGTAATCAACTTTCTTACACCTGAAAAATTTCGGGCCTTGTGCCTATAGTAGAAAAAATTATTATTATTATTAATGAAGAGGTGAACAGACACAATAATTAGTGCAACAATGTTAGTGGTATTTCTTCTGATTCATTATGTTGAGTTCAAATTACACAGAGGTAGACTGTGCCTTTCATTTGAAGCCGATATAATAAGTATCATGTATTCAAATTTCCCTCAAAATTGCTAGCCTTGTGCCAAATTTTGAAACCATTATTAGCATTATCTTTATTAATTTATGGTCAGAGACAAATCAAGAGTTTCCTTTCATCAAAATATTAAAGGTCAACAAATGTATTTAAACCAATAAACCAAAAGTGTTTACAGTTCATACTATTGCTATTTTCTGGAATGTGTCATTGTCTATCTTCAGAGGTAAAGTTATCAACATCTTGAAACTATTGGTTATGTATCATTCCAATTGCTCTAATTACGAGTGAAATGATGTACACATTCTTCAACTACTATAATGTTTTTACTTAAGATTGTGATCGATATAATTTTTTTTTTATCTAGTTTCTGTCAAACACTATAGTCATTTGAAACTGCTATATCAATAATTAGTACTATATTGTTATGGAAAAGATATTGTACTTATAATCTACTGGCAGTCAGTCTGCAAATTTGAGTTTCATACTAACTTCATGAGTAGCACAAAATGTTTTTAGAAAGAGTTGAAGTTGGGGAGGGGGCATTTGTGGGGCAGCTTTGTGGAGCCAGTGTAAGGTGCCATGATATAATGAAATCTATTGATTAAGAAAGCACATAACACAAGTGACATTTCTAAATTACACTGTAGCAATCGTATTTATTGTTTTCAGTATATCTTGTGGAGATAATCTCTTCTTGAATTGTCATACTTGATGCTATTGTTGCACTCAAGCTGGATTTATTACTCTTTTTATTGATGTACAGAGCATCAATTTTGCAGATGTTTGAACATGTAAAGGCATGCATTTATGTTTGTTCGCTATGATTATACACATTATGTATCTTTGTTTATTTTGTTGCTGTCTTCGGTTTAGATCTTTCTTCTTTGGAACTCTATTTAGTTTCTTGTGAGAATTTTGATGCAGTGAAAATCATTTTGCTAGTATTTGTAAATCATAGACTCCAAGGAAATGTAGCAGGCCATCTTGTAAATTAGAAAGATAGGGACAACAATTATTACTACCCCTTATGCTGCTCCTTGACACTTAACAGTTCTCTAGTTGCTGGGTGTCAGACTTATTGTAGTATGGCCATTGGAATCTAAGTATGGCAATGCATATGTGCTAATGGTATAGGTAGTAGCCATGCTATTAGAATGAATTTGTAAAATGTTTTTCACTGTCTAATATTCATGTTTAATTTATGTTCACAGAGCTTTGCAACAAGCAATTTTACTTTCATCTCTGCACATCTATTTTTAGGAACTGGAATTGTCAAAATGCTTTTGTATTCACAGAGATGTAAATCTAAAAGGGAGGTGTGTGTGTATGTGAGTGTGTGCATGTGTTTGTATGTGTGTTGTGTGTGAGTGTATGAGAGAGAGAGATTGGGAGAGAGGGAGAGAAAGAGTGAGTGAGAGAGATTGAAGGAGTGAGAGATAATAATTATATATACATATAATTACAATAGCAATAAAGAAGAAAATGTTAAATTATAATGATGTGACAATATTGCTTCCAAAAATTTACTTGTAAATAAATTATATTTTCTACTCTCTCTCTCTCTCTCTCTCTCTCTCTCTCTCTCTCTCTCTCTCTCTCCCCCTCTCTCTCTCTCTCTTTCTCTCTCTCCCTCTCTCTCTCCCCCTCTCTCTCCCTCTCTCTCTCCCTCCATCTTCCCCTCTCTCTCATATATATATAGTCCCCTTTTATTTGATAATCTAAATGAGGACTAGCGACCCCTATCCTTCCTTCTTCTAGTTATCACCTCTTTCCCATCAGTCATTCTCTCACTAGCAGCTCTGAGATATATATCCTTTTATAATTATGGTCCCAGTAAAATAAGGGTCTGGGAGGTTTCTGACATTAATTAATTTATCACTATCAACTGGAACATAGCTGACAACTCACAATGGATTTAATTCTAAATGGTTGTAGACTATATGCTGCATAAAATCTTATAAATAAATAAAAATAGATAACTGTCTCACCACTCCTTCATCTTGACCCCCTCCCCTCAACCACTATTTTCCTAAAATATAGTAGGCTTAAATAGACATGCCTTATTCTCTGAATTCATTCTGCTACAAATATGATATAAGGAAACAATGTAATTATTATTTTTTTTCTAGTACTGATATAAATTTGCTATGAAAGCTAAAAATGGTTTATCCTTTATGTTGGAAATCTATATGGTCATCTGGGTCTGAGGAGAGCAGTTTCTTTTAAATTGATGTAATGTTTTCATTGATTGATTAAATTGAACTGCTTGAAATTGCTGTAATGCATTGATACCTGGACATCCTTGTTACTTATATGTATGTATTTATGTGTGTCTGTCTTTTTGTCTTCTGTTTGTCACCCGCCAATGTTGATGTGCTTATGTTCCCATAACTTAGAAGTTTGGCAAAAGAGACTGATAGAGCAGGTATTAGGCTTGTAAAGAAGAATTAGTTCCAGGGTCGATTTCTTTGACTACAACCCTTTAAGGCAGTGCTCCAGCATGGCCACAATCAAATGAGTGAAACAAGTAAAAGAATAAAAGAATGTGTGTGTACATATATATATATATACATATATATATATATATATATATATATATATATATATATATATATATATATATATATATTTATAAACACATCCCCCTATCTATCCATTTATGTCATTATTTAGTTTAATTTCAAGATTTCTTGCCAATAGAGAAAGAGCCAGTTTCTAACCTAGATTCAAGGTTCCTTCATTGGAATTTCAACATCAACAACAGGGCATTTTTGTATGTATGTATGTATGTATGTATGTATGAATATGTGCAGATTTGTATGTTTTGCTTTATGTATGTATTCTCTTGCATATAGTTGCATATCTGGACATGCTCATATATATTTAAATGATAAACTTCTGGGAAATTTTACAGATTTTTACAGTTCCAGTAATGGATTGGATCTGTAGTCTTCAAATTAACTTTCTCCTTTATGGTTTTGAGAAGCTTAATTTCTCATGATTGGTATTTAGGCAGTGTTACATATCAAAAGGCACCAATAATTACATGTATAAACCTGAACTTGTAATCTGGATAGAGTAACTGCAGATTCCTCAATAGTTCTGCAAAGGTGTTCTCTTTTTCACTAATCTTCAGCTTTATGTTAACATCAGCTGGGCAGCTAATTTCCACAACTGTTCACAGTTTCTCTTCTCTATTCCAAATCATTATATCAGGTCTGTTGTGCTTACATTTTATCGAGGTCTTCATTGAGACATTCCACTAGTACTCCTTTTTATTATGAGTAGCTATGGCTTCTACCAAACTGTGGGTTCTTATTTTTTTGTCCTCGGGGTTATCCTTCCGACAGATTTCATTATAGAGTGTCCTAGCTAAAACATCATGTCTTATCGGTAGATAATAGCATGATGACATTTTTGGACAATTACTTATGATGTGAGTGATATCTTTGGTGTTAACTTCACAAAGTCTGCATCAGTTGTCACATTTTACTGCTTTTCCTGCATCTCTAATCCTTAATCCTTTTGTGCATCAGGTACTTGGTTGATATATTTCCTGTTCCTGGATTGCAAATGCATACCCTTCAAAGTGAGAGGTAGTAATCTGGCTATTGGTCCATGATAGACTGCTTTGATGATCCATGTTACTATCATCTCAGAGCTTTCTACTAACATATCCATTCATAGTTCATAGAGGTTCATCCTTTCATCTGATGATACATTGCAGTAGAGTCGTGTGACTTCTTTGGGAATGTATTCTAGGTTATCAGACAAAAATGTTGTTCAAGTCTTATGATGTTATCAACCTCATGTAGGCAAACTTGGTCAAGAGATGGGCTTTGACACTTGGTGGTTAAAAGATGTTGCCGAAGAGATATGATATGACATTCAAAGGCATTTTGGATCGATGTTAAGCCTTTGCCACCTTGTTTTTGTTTTAGGTAGAGGCAGTCTACATCACTACTTATGTGGAAGTTATGTATGCTTCTATGTATGTATGTATGTATGTATGTATGTATGTATGTATGTATGTATGTATGTATGTATGTTTGTATTTATCTATCTATCTATCTATCTATCTATCTATCTATCTATCTATCTATCAATCTATCAGTCTATTGACCTATTTTATGTCTGTCTATCCATCTACAGACCTATCTACTTCTATACCTACTTTTTATATCCACAAACGTTTAAATCTTTTATATCTGTGATCTTTTTCAAAAAATTTTTATCCATCAACTATAACAGAAAATTAAACCTACTTCTACTCTACTACCATTATATATATATATATATATATATATATATATATATATATATATATATATATATATATATATATATATATATATATACACACACACACATGCAGACATACATATCATCATCATCACCATTTAACGTCCACCTTCCATGCTAGCATGGGCTGGATGGTTTGACAGTAGCTGACCAGGCAGTAGCCTGTGCCAAATTTCTGAGTCTGTTTTGGCATGGTTTTTATGGCAGGATACCCTTCCTAACACCAACCACCTAACAGAGTGGACAGAGTGCTTTTTAGTGACACAAGCACAGGCGAGGTCAGTTTTGGCATAATTTTTACAGCTGGATGCCCTTGCAAATGCCGACCACTTCTCTTTTAGTCCACCTCATTTTTACTCTAAAAGTTCTTTTTTAATCTAAAATATACTTTTCTTCATTTTCTACAATGCTTTTCCCTCAATCGGGTAGACTTGCAAGTCCCTTCTTCCAAAATTCACTTGTCTGTGATGAAAAATGTTCCTCCAGTACTGTTCTCACCTCGTTTACAGAATTCATATTTTTTCCATCCAATGATTTTGAAGACTGCAGAATAAATCTGGTGGGGCATCATTTCCCATTCAAACTGCTCCAGCCTTTGGAATGTCATCCTCTCTATGTAACCGAACATTATCCTGATGGTAGTACACCTTTTGTCTTGAAACTTAAGATGGTCGTTTATCTTCTAGCACTGACTTAAGCTGCTCAAGCTGCTCAAAGTCGATCTCCCTTGTTATTGTTTGGTTTGGGTTTAAAAGTTCAAAGTGGACTAAACTTTTCATATCCCACCAAACAGATAACAACACCTTATGTGGGTGAAGACCCTCTTTAGCTTGGGGTGCCAGTGTTTCTCCTTTCCCTACCCACTGTCTTCAGTGCTTGACATTATTATAGAGAACCCATTTCTCGTCACCAGTCACTATTTGGTAAAAGAAAAAAGGGTCCATTCACATGACATGACAGACATGACAACAAAGAAGAGTATACATTCACTCTCTGTGCATGATTAGACTCGGAAAGTTTCTGAGGAACCCAATGAACCAATTTTCTAACTTTTTCGATGGAACACGGGTGTTGATGAATGGTTGAATGACCAAATCCAAGCTTCTCTGCTAGTTTCTCAACTGTTATGATGGGATTTTGTTCAGCTAGGGTTAGCAGGATATTTTCATCGAGCTCTACAGATCTTCCAGGACAAGGCTCATCTTCTATGTTGTAGTTTTTGGCTCAGAATTTCTGGAACCACCGTTGACACTGGCTTACACTTATTGTCCGATCCCTATATACTACATTAATATTCCTCACACTTTCCATTGTGTTGTTGCCTTTATTGAACTCATAAAGCAAAATATGCTGAATATGCTCCTTTGTCACTTCCATAGCTTTGAAAAAACAAATTTTAAAATTGAACTGCCCTCTTCAAAACTTGCAGTAAGTATAAGGACAAGGTAAAATTACTACCTGTTTTTATAGCAAGTTCATACGGGTGTTTTATCCTGTTCCCTTCCGATTTTTAGTTCATGCAATTGAAAAAAGACGCATTACTTATGGGATGACCCAATATTTATATATATATATATATACCTTTGTGTGTATGAAAGCATGCAAGCTAGTGGTTAGAGCATTTGGCTCGTGATAAGATTATGAGTTTTATTTCTAAATGTGTCACATATTGTATAGAAAATGAAATGTATATCTCCATGAATTTTATCCACAGTTCTCACAGTCAACATTTATTTAGCTGCAAGAAAAGACCAGCTCACCATGTTTGGTACAGGAAAATATATAATATGCATGACAATAAATGAAAGAAAAAGACAAAGAATAGAATATATAAAACGACAAGCAAAAAAGAAAGGAAAGGGAAATGAAAGTATTCACTATCTATTTCTAATACACATCCATATATATAAATGCATCACCCATATTCTGAGCAACCTATGGGAGCACATGGAACAATGGATGATGAGGAGGATTATTCATATATTTATAGCTATATACATATATATATATATATATATATATATATATATATATATATATATATATGTATATATGTGTATATATATATATATATATATATATATATATATATTGAGAGAGAGAGAGAGAGAGAGAGAGGGGGGTGGAGAGATAATGATGCAAATAAACAAATAAAACTACTTGGGCTAGATATACAAAATATACATACATACATACATGTATATAGAGATAAAACAAAGCTACGAAGGGTTTTCTGTGTTGAGTATTTCTGAATCTCATCTGTTGACTCTCTCTCTCTCTCTATATATATATATATTTAATGATAGATAAAACATCCAGTGTTTTGAAACCCAATATTTACTTACTATCATTGACTATATCTGCTCTGAGTTTCACAGTTAAATACAAATTATTTCATACCTCTCCAAGTTTCTAAATTCTTATGATGTCCACTATACACACATACACACACAAACGTGCGTGTATGTGTGTGTGTGTTGTTTGCATATAAAATCTTTGTATTATTCACTTGTAGAATATATATATGTGTACACACATATATAGACACACACGTGTGTGTGTGTATGTCTCGTTTGCATATAAAATATATGTATGTACACATACACACACACAAGTGTACAACTTTGTGTATGTGTCCAAACAATATGTAAAGTGGTCTCCTTTAATATTCTAAATCCAAACTTGAAGTTTGTGATAAGTATTTCTGTGAATTTTATCCATAATTCTTATAGTCAATGCTTATTTAGCCATAGTAAAGGAACAAAGTACTGTGTTCAGTACAGGAAAAATACAATATGTATGAAAATACATGAAAGGAAAAGATGAAAAATAGAAACAACAAAAAATATGAAACAACTAGCTAAAAAAAAAAAAAAAATGAAGCATTAACTATCTATTTCTTTAAATATTTTATTCATGTCAGCATAAAGCATTTCAGAGTGAATATAGTCACAAAGTTATAATGTTTCTTTATAATATCTGGTTGTGTAATTTTTATGTTTGTTGTTTTTATGTGTTTATGTTCATGTGCATATGTGTGTGTGAGTGTGTGTGTGTGTGTGTGTGTGTGTGTGTGTGTGTGTGTGTGTGTTCAATATAATATAAAATGTTTGGTGCTGTATATGCCAAGGTTTACAGTGTGTTTTATCACATTTCTATGCAGATTAATTGAATAGTCCGAGTGATGGTTCAAACAGAATATTCACTGACTATTCTCTGATATTTTATGTCTTCGGCACTTAAAAGGAATAGGTCTATTATACTAGTTAACTTATTTCAATGCCAGAATACAAGGTTTGCTGATGACATTTTGTCATAAAGGGAAGGAAATGATTGATTTTTTCCAAAAATCTTATTTTCTTCACGATTCAGTTATTTCGTTACTGTCCATACTCAAATATTGTATGTATTCATTGCAAACCAACGTTTGTTCTCCTGTAAGATTACATAACATACTTACATGTAAACAACATATGTAGAAAGATCATTGCTCAGTTAATATCATACAGTTACAGTATTCTCTTGGGGAACAATGCAATAAGAATTTTGAATTCTTTAATAATGTAGGTTAATGAGACATTGTTATTTTAGCAATGAACTGTGTCCTATCTTATAGCTATATCAAGTGAGTAATTTCATGATTGACTGGTCAGAAATTAAACAGCACCTCTCTTATGTTTCCTGGTTGAGGAGGATATGTGGCCTCTTATTAAAATAAAGCCTGTCTAAGTGAAGAACTTCTCATGGAGAAAAATATGAATGACTTAATGGTTCAGTAAAAGGGACTAATAGAATAAGAACTAGGCTTACAAAGAATATGTCTTGGGGGTCGATTCATTTGACTAAAGGTGGTGCTCCAGCGTGGTTGCAGTTAAATGACTGGAACAAGTAAAGGAGTAAAAGAGATTATAGATGGAGATGAGACAGAGTTATTTGTAAGCTTACTGGAAATGCTCATGACTGTGCAGATATGACTTTATTATTTTGGATTGCAGAGAATTAGTGAGAGCAAAGTGTATTGTTAAGGGATAATGATAAACTATAAATTATCTTGAATTAGGCCCTCCATTCCATGATGGAATCATAGAGAGACCTTTCTTACACAGCATATCTTGGGAAACAGATAGGAATGAGTGAGTCAAAGAAAAGAATCAGCTTGAGTACAAAACTGGTACTTTATTTGCTGGTCCTAAAAAGTTGAGCAAAGAAGTTTAGCTTAGCTAGCTTTGAACTCACCATACAGAACGTCAGAACAAATACTGCAAAACAATTCATCCATTGTTTTAATGATACTGCCAATTTAACTGGCAGGGTGAAAATATGCATTATTGTTGTTTGGTTGTTAGACCAACAATTTCTTAACTCAGTTAAGTACAATTCTTAAATACATAGACATGTAACTTATATACAAAGCAAACAAAAATAGTTTCTATGCAGGGGTTTGCCTTGCTAGAAGTAGTAGGCTAGTCTCTCCTAAATCCATCATACTGTCTTAAAAAAGGAAGAACACATTAGAAATTGTAGTCTTTATACAAAAAATTGGATGGTTATGACTAGAATGACTATGATCATCAGTCTGCTTGATGGGGGATGGTTTAGGGCAAAACAACAGCAGTTTAATACATATATACAATTGTCCTTTGGTTTACATGGTGGCCTGGTTCAGTGAATGCCATGCGATCATGTAAATTGAGGTATATTCACCTGTATTGGATATTAACAATAAAATAATGCACAAAAAAATCTAAGCAATTGTTTGTTTGAATAGGGATGATAAATCATATATATATGTGTATGTGTGTCACATCTATTTTCCTGGACTGCCATGTTAACTTGGCGATAACTATTAATATCCAGTACCACTGCTGTAGTCTCGTTTAGAGAGATTTAGAAATATTAAGATATATGTGTCCACACTTCAGAGAGCATAGGTCATTTGACAGAACTTTTTATCCAAAACCTGAGACAATAAATCTGAGAGTGGTGAACTCGGACCACTTTTCCAAATAAATAGACTTTTGGGTATTTGTAATTAATGTTTCTCCTACTAGGATCTTGGTGTATTACCAATTGCTTTTCTCATATGAATGAATATAATGCAGGGCTTCAAGATTTTCTTATAGGATGGTAAGGCTGTCAGTGTTTTGAACTAGTCGAATAACTGTGTGTACTCAATATCTTTTTAATTTGCTACTCACCTTCCTTTTGATACCTGTGAAAAATGTAATAGTTAAGGCTTGTACTTATCACTGTCTGACAAACACATAAACTATCCAAATGACTTAGGGAAATGAACGGGTGTCTAGAATAAATAGTCATTTTAAGAGCATTTAGACATGAGTCTAAAATTTAAACCAATGAATTACTTTAGACAGAAATGTTGCATCTTATATTTTCTCTAAATACAGTAATTTAGTTAGAATCTTCAGTTATTTTTGTGTCTGATCATATGTTCTTATTTTTACATTCTAAACATTGGCATCAATGGTTACTCTAATAGTATCTTAGTTATCATCAAAAAGCTGAGACACTATTCACTATTCTTTTAGTGAAAAAGGAATAAAGGCAGTATGAGTCCATTAAGTATTGTTTTAGAACATCAAATATCCTAATGGACATTTTTTATTAAACAAATTTTATTCATAGAAACAAAATGGCTGACTCTAAGTTAGTGGACTTGTAGCTAATGTATCACAGCTTCATATCCATGGCAGGCATTTCAAGAGCTACCTTGGAAAGACAATTGTTTATGTTTCAGTTCATCTGGATGTAGGAAATAGTCACAAGAACTTTTAGAAATGCTACTGCAGCAGACAAGTATCAAATATAAGTAGACATCTGTATTTCATGTTAATTTTACTGAATATTGAACAAATCAGAAGGAGGTTCTTCGAGTTTTTAAAGATAATTTATACATTATAAGTATGTCTGTTTAGTAGACCAGGTTTGTTTGTGGTTGATAGATAAATAATATATAAATGTTTAAGCATATACAAACATTTACACATTTCTATTTTCTACATTATTATATACTTACAATGTGATTCTGACTTGTATCAGAGGAATTTATAAGTTTTTTGGCGTGATGAAAATGAATGAAAGAATCTTCTCTTTGCATATATACAGGGGTGAAATCTGGACTAAAGTTAAATGCAATTGATCTTGTATTTATTCTTAATAGCAATAGAATTGCCAAATGGAGTCAAGACCTTTGAAATGGTTGTTCAATACCAATGGCATTGAACAACCACTCAGTTATTTCACTCTTGCAAACACAATCAATCCCTATAGATCATACTCATGCATAGGAAAAATGCACTTTACCCCTTTTATTATGGTAAACAGAGTATCAACTGTCAATATATTTACTGAAGCACTACTGGATGTACACATAATAAAACAGAATATTTGTATATTGTCACTAACCCTGCACTTTGGCCAAGATATTTAAATGTTAATGGCTCAATCTACCTAGCTGTTAATGGAGCGTTATGATAGGGTATATTAAGAACAGATTTCACTTAAAAGCAAGAGCCATTTTATATGTAATTGATAAATAGTTCATAAAGTTCATTAAGCTGCTTGTAAATAGTCACAATTTAATTACCTGGCAGGAATAACCTGAAAACCATACACGAGCTACTGGAAATGAAGCACATATTACAAGCAAGCGAAACCAAAATGAATAATCTTTCATTAACAAACAATTATTGTTTATTAGGGAAGCGTAAACAATTAACAAAGCTATTTGTGTTATTATTGTTGTTAGATATCTTCAGGACATTTCTTATTCAGTCAGTGAGAGGTGTAGAAAGAGCTGACAAAGGGATAATTTTATCAGTGTTAAAATCATTAGGATAATATATAGCCTCAAAATTATTCTAAGATCGGAATTAAGAATAAAACTGTGCTTTGCTAACAAGGTCCAGTCAGGCTGAAACATCTCTAGAATTGTCACCATACTGCTGATGATTGGATCCACACATTCCATTTATAGTCAAATTTTCTTAATTAAAACTTCAAAATTAACTGCCTCATTTTGTTTTTAACTCTTCTCATGATTAAAGAATTAGAATTTCTTAGCTTACTGCATAAAGTACATTAGTGCACACTATACTGTAATAATTGCAGACTTCAACACTTTAATTAGTAAGTATACGATTTAGGAATTACAATCAATAACCTTCGTTCTAAAGCTATCGGCAAATTTCTTGATCCCTCTTTCTCTCTCTCCCTCTCACACACACATGTTTATTGTCAAATATCTTAAGGTTTCTAGCCTTTTGATATCTGCTCTAAATGCATTATGTAGACTCTTATCATAGCTTTGATGTATGTAGAAGAAGCCTGACGTATCCACGTTTTCACTCTAGCATTTCAAGGATCTCACCAAAAGTTCCATTTATTGTGGTGGCTCTAAAATTATGGACTAGGTAGAAAGAGAGGGAGGAGAGTTTGAGACATTGTCGTTAACATCTGAAAGGAAGATTTGAGTGAACACTTACAAGGTGTCAGAGAGCTCTTTTGTACGTATCTAATAGATTAAAGAAACCAAATTCTACTCAATGAATTACAATGTACCTTAATCCTGCAAATCATTTGGGGTAGCTGCCTAGAAGGGAGAAGAGAAAAGAAGGGGGCGAAAGAAAGGTAAAGTAGAGGTTTCTGGCTAGTTGAAAGTGAAGGGTGTATAGAAAGCGATGACGGAGAGAAATGTTGGTGGTGAGCGTGTGCGTACACTTCCCAAATAAGTTTATTATTCATAAATGTAAATATCATACACGTCCCACCATATATATATATATATATGTGTGTGTGTGTGTGTGTAACATTAATAATGACAGAAGTAGTATCAATATCAAAAGTTAATATTTATCTCCCACTTAAGGTTGATGCTGATGAAGAAACAACCGATTGATTGTTTAACCAGCACATTATACAAACGATCGATTAGCCAATTCGTTAGATATTTAACCAATTCACTAATAATACAGAAGTGGCATCGAACCCAATGCGTGTGTTATTCTTATTGGCGTAATGACTCTCTCAAAACACAACCAAATAAGTTTCAACACATGAATTCACATCAAGAATATTGCAAACCAAACACAAGAACGATATATATATATATATATATATATATATATATATATATATAGGGTAAAAGGGTAAAGCCCCCCGCCTCGGCCATGAATGACCATGGAACTGCACCGAAAAAGTTACCCTACGAAGCACAAGTCTGGGCAAGGTTGTTTATGGAAGACCAGCAATCGCCCATGCATACCATCCTTCCCGCTCTACACCACCGTTGTTATCCAAGAGAAAGGCAAAGGCCAATACAGCTTGACACCAGTGGCATTGCAACTCATTTCTACAGCTGAGTGAACTGGAGCAATATGAAATAAACTGTCTTGATAAACAGCACAGCCTGGTCCGGAAATCGAACTCACTACCTCATGATTGTGAGCCCGACGCTCTAACCACCGAACCATAATGAATATGGAGAATAATACATTTGTACAATTTTTATTTTTACAATCAATTATACAGCATATCTAACTTAAATCTGTCCGATGTAGGTTTCTGCAGCATAGACATCTCGCAATTGCGTTTGCCCTAATTTTCATAAATCTGGTCAATAGTCTGTACAGCTTATTCAAGTTTAGCCACAGTCCTGGTTTGAAGCGAACTAAAGGTATGTTGGTGTAGCTAGCATTATATTTGCAATGGTATTATAGTTTTGACCGCAAAGAATGGGAGGGGAACATTTGGAAAACTGATACTGTTATAAAAACAGTTAACAGGTTGACCCTATAATGAACCTAGGTTTGAATTAGGCCAGAATATATTTCAACTACTAGACTTGAGTGAATTATAAATTAATGAGTTTCAGAGATATATATGAGTACAGTTATGGGTCACTAAGTCAGATATGATTTAGAGAAATGAAATATGTTGAACTTGTAAGTGCTAATCGGAATCTTTATTTATATAACAAAAGTTTCAGTTTACATGTAAATTTCGTTTTCCTCCTCGTAGATATAGGATATATATCCTAAGCATAGGATATATAAGTGCCTTATATTATCCCTATCTATCTGTCTGTCTGTCTGTCTGGCGTGGCTGTGTGCTAAGAAGTTTTGTTCCCCAACCACATGTTGCCAGGTTTAGTCCCACTGCGTGGCACCTTACGTGAGTGTCTTCTACTATAGGCCCCTACCGACCAAAGCATTCAGTAGATTTGGGAGACGGAAACTGAAAGAAGGCCGTCGTTGTGGTAAGAAGCTTGCTTCATAACCACATGGTTCCAGGTTCAGTCCCACTGCGTGGCACCTTCGGTAAGAGTCTTCTGCTATAGTCACAAGTGGATTTGCCCTCTAAGTGGATTTGGTAGACGGAAACTGAAAGAGGCCCGTTGTATATATATATATATATATATATATATATATATATACTTACATCCCCGTAACTTAGCGGTTCGACAAAAGAGACCGATAGAATAAGTACTAGGCTTACAAAGAATACATATTTGGGTCGTTTCTTCGACTAAAGGCAGTGCCCCAGTATGGCTGCAGTCCAATGACTGAAACAAGTAAAAGAATATTATTATATTGGTTCATATGCTAAAACTTCGAAATCTAGATTTGATAATCATTCTCATTCATTTAAGTATAGAAGAAAAATCCTTTGGAATTTAAAAGATAAGTTATTAGTTATACATCATCGTACGGTATTGGTAATTTTACATGTGATATTTACCTTGAACAAATGTATTATATAATTACTTCTAAATTAATTTTATTGAATTTTAATGGGAACTTTACTATAAAGTATTGCTATAAATTTTGAAAGACATTCAAATATTTTAGTTCTTAATTATAATAGTTCTTAATATATTATATAATAAGGTTAATTCTTCTAAAACGCTTTATACATTTAATAAAGGGATAACTAATTGTTGTGATGCAACGTTTCTAAGCTTCTAATAATCACAATATCGAATTCCTATCTTTATTTTTTATTCTTTAGTCGTCCGGTGACGTCACCAATAGTTAAATATAAAAATAGCCTTTTTCAGATTATATTTCTCTTTATTTCTAATTGTCATAATGTAGGGTTTTTTAAATATAATTTTCGTTATCCACTGAAGTCACCAATAGTTGAATATAAAAATGACATTTCTTAAATGTCTATTTTTTGTTTTCTTAAAATATTTTCGTTATCCAATGACATCACCATTCGTCGGATGAAGGAATGTCTAAGGTTGAATTCACTTTAATCGTTCTTTTTGTTAGCGTCTATCTACTGTAATATTTCAAGTGTTCAATTCAAATATCACTAATTTTCGATGGCCTTGATAACGTTGTGTTAAACATAAATTTTCGAAAATATAAATATAAATTTTAATGATATTTTCTATAAATATTTATGTTGCCTTTTTGCTTATATGTATTTATGTGTGTATATATATATATATATATATATATATATATATATATATATATATATATATATATATATATAAAACCGAAAGACAGGAATACAGGCGTGACTAAAATGACTAAGGGTGCTAGTCAGCATTAATCAGTACAAATATTGCTAGAAATGAGAGTCAAAACAACACATAACCACAGAAAGCACTTATCTTCAGACTGACAAATGTATGCATGTATGTTAATGCGCTAGAAACGATTGTCGGCTTTATAAGGCGGGATATGTAATAAAGATATAATTTTTTTCATACATATTTGTTGTTGTTAAATACTCTGAATTTCTTAAAATTTTGACAAAGGATATTTTGATTAACCCTGTCATACTTGAGGATTTATCTGGGATCTGTATTCTACTTACATTTACTAGTGTCTAATTGTTGAACATTGGTAACCAAATTCTTTTAATACTGAGTTTTTTTATTGATATCAATCAGGATCTTTTAATACTTTATTTTCTTCTATATATGTGTGTGTGTGTGTGTGTGTATGTGTGTGTGTGTGTGTGTGTGTGTGTGTGTGTACGTGTGTGTGCATGCGCGCGCGTATGTGTGTGTGTAAGTGTGTGTGTGTAAGTGTATGAGCGTGTCTTTGTGTCTGTGTTTGTCCCACTCCAACCGCTTGACAACTGGTGCTGGTGTGTTTACGTCTCCGTAACTCAGCGGTTTGTCACAAGAGACTGATCATACTGTATGAACACAGTATAATGACTGAAGCAAATAAAAGATAAAAGATAGGCGCAGGAGTGGCTGTGTGGTAAGTAGCTTGCTTACCAACCACATGGTTCCGGGTTCAGTCATACTGCGTGGCACCTTCGGCAAGTGTCTTCTACTATAGCCTCGTACCGACCAAAGCCTTGTGAGAGGATTCGGTGGACGGAAACTGAAAGAAGCCCGTCGTATATA
>NC_142938.1:37192021-37222021 GCF_046866305.1 Octopus bimaculoides
TTTATCACCTGTTGCTTATATATTTATTAACATTTCATTTATTTTTTATTATAATTTCGGATTATAAAATACTTTAAGGGTTTATTTGCTTCTTCGGGGTGATCATAACCATCATATATTGTCAGAAATGGTCACAGAATCATACAGTCAATGAGGTGAAAATATATTGGGAAAATCAATTATTTTATGCTTTGTGAAAAAACCAGAAGAAAGGAATAGTCACATATTACACATACACGTATATGATGAACAGTGTGTGTGTGTGTGTGTGGTGTGTGTGTGTGTGTGTGTGTGTGTGTGTGTGTGGTGTGTGTGTGTCTGCGTGTGTGTATATATGTATGTCCTATGTGTGTGTGTGTATAATATATGTATGTATGCATGAATATGTGTGCGTATGACTTGACCGCTGTGTTCAATCCTCTCTTCCTTACAACATCAACTATATCTAAAAATACATTTTTGAATTGTCCTTCCTTTTCATACGGCAGCAGAGTGTAATTTATAGGAAATTTGGATGCGAAAACACTTGTAGCTTGAGTAACTTGACAGAGTCACTTTTTAGGAAGCTGCATACGAAGATAGAATTATAGCCAATTCTATCTATATTAATCTATTCGAGCTGAGATTATAGGAGACCAGAACATCGGGCATTTTGTCCGAGGCTCTAACGATTCTGCCAATCCTCCGCCAAGAACGGCATCACAAAATACAACAACGTGTTTTGACATCTGCACAAACGATTCTGCCGATCTACCGTCAATTTTGCCAATTTATTGCCATTTCTGCCGATCCACCATCTTTTTAATAAGAATAAGAACTACAGCAACAAGCATAGCAAGAACATAAAATAAAACATCGATAAACACTTCTAGAAAATCAAAAACATGTAGTAGTAGTAGTAGTAGTAGTAGTAGTAGTAGGAGGAGGAGGAGGAGGAGGAGGAGGAGGAGGAGGAGGAAGAGGAAGAGGAGGAGAGGGAGGATGAGGAGGAGGAGGAGGAGGAGGAGGAGGTTGAAACCTTTTTCAGTTTTGAAATTACGAGGCAAAATGTCTGAATACTCATAACAGACTGGACAGATAAGTTTTTCTTTTGGATTCAGACCTGAATACAACTGACCAAAGAAAGAAACAACTGGTTGCCAATTTGATTTAAGGTCGTCCATGATCTTTATCAGTAAAGCCAGCCATTTTCTTTCAATTTATTGTTCGATAAAGGCAAATAATTGCCAGTAACATTCGGATTTGCTGTGTCATTAGATTCCCAGAAGCAGCGAAATGGAATTATTCAAACCTTTGGGAAAGAAACAGATGTTATTTCTCGTCTTTTATTTAACCATTCCATTTTAGTT
Source organism: Octopus bimaculoides (assembly GCF_046866305.1). Taxonomy (NCBI): domain Eukaryota; kingdom Metazoa; phylum Mollusca; class Cephalopoda; order Octopoda; family Octopodidae; genus Octopus; species Octopus bimaculoides. The sequence continues at coordinate 37,193,371 of NC_142938.1, forward strand.
TACAGTAGATCAATATCAACAACAACAGTAACAAATACGACAAAATAGATAATAAGAATAGCAAAATTAATAACAATGATAAATGTCTCATTACTGTCATTATCAAAAAGGGGCTTTACTCAAGACATTGGAAAGTCCTTATAAAATTCAACGGAATGTTTGTTGTATCTATCTATCTATCTATCTATCTATCTATCTATCTATCTATCTGTCTGTCTGTCTGTCTATCTACACTTATACATGGTTATGTGTGCGTGAGTAAATCTCTTTTATTGAAGGTTTTTCATACTCTTTCTTATTATTTCATTTAAAAGATTAGGTTTAGAAAGTTTTGGTGCGTTAATTGAATTAGGAAGTCTATTTTTCAAACTAAACACAAATGACAAATAAACAAATTAAAAAATATATAAAAATCTTGAAGACAGAGTTGAGTCTTCAATATACACACATACATACACATACATGCGCACACATACACCCACGCACGCACACATGGACAGATACAGACTCATATATATATATATCTATACACATACGCACAAACACATACATATGCACAGTCATACTTATCTATCTTGACCATTTGACTCAGATACGCGCTTCTTCGTGTGCTGAGACAGGAAAAATTCTTCACCCACGAGTAGGTCAGACATAGCACAACTGATCAAAAAGAGAAATAACTGAAATGAAATGCATTTCAGAGTTGTGCTAGGATGGGGTAAACTTATGCCATCTTCTTTATGCGACAACTACTGAAGTTCGCATCTTAGTGCGAGCCCTTGTAAGCATCATTCGCTGGCATGAAGAAAGCCTTTGGCAAGGTACCACACTCCAAAGTCTAGTAGTCGTTAATATTACATGAAAGGGTTTTGGGAGCCATAGAGATCACGGAGTCAGGTGCCCTCAGCAAAATGACAGCTCAGCGAAAAATTTAGCGTATACAATGATGATGATGATGAGGAGGATGATGACAACGACGAAGATGATGATGGTATAATTACAATCGTCATCATCATTTTATGTCCGTTTTTTCCATGCTTCTGCGGGTTGGATGGTTCTTCTCTAGCATGGCTTCTTGCCCCTTGTGGTGATTTGTGACCAGCACACTAGTAGTAGTAGTAGTAGTAGTAGTAGTAGTAGTAGTAGTAGTAGTAGTAGTAGTTACATTATTGTCTACGTTAGTGGTTATAATATCCCCTCTCCCATCGACCATATCATAAAGAAACTAAATATGAAAGACCATTGCCAGCCAGGCCTCATAGATCAAGGTCAGGTTTACTGGACGGTTTAACCTCAACCACATGTTCCATAACACTCCCCCCCCCCATGTGCACACTACCCCTGATCTCTGATCTAGCTGTTGATGGTGTATAGGTATACCAACTATACATCATTACCATGATTACGCATACAAAAACACAAGCATCTATATTTACATTGGAAGAAAAGAAGGAAATTATGAAGTGTAGTGGAGTGTAATGTTCATTCTTTTCTTGTAAACGAAGTGAAAATAATACAGCAGGGAACCGATTAGGTTAAATTTTGCGGCACACAACATACAAGTAGTAATATTCCTTCCTTAACAAAGGCGGCAGAATCGATAGCATGTTGGGGCAAAATGCTTTGCAGCATTTCGTCTTTACGTTCTGAGTTCAAATTCCACCAAGGTCGACTTTGCTTTTCGAGATCGATAAAATAAATACCAGTTGAGCACTGGGGTCGATCTAATCGACATAACCCTCCCCTGAAATTGCTGGGCTTGGGCCAAAACTTGAAAGCAATATTTCTTCCTTAACACTAGAAACAATATGTTACATTTACAATCTAAGGTACTTTTTTAATTACTGCTGGTCTTAGATTGCACAAAACGAGGCGGCTGCATTCTCTTTTGCTGTTTTACTGACAAGAACATACCCACAAGTCCTGGTTTCAGTGAACGTCTGTAAGCAAAATGCAATGTTAACTTTGGTAGTACTTTTCAGTCGGAATTAAAGGTATTGAGACTTGATGTAACCCGATGCTCTTATGACGTTCTTTAAACCAAAATATTATTGATTTCTCACTTTGAAAATAGCAACAAACAGGGTTGAAAGGAAAACTAATAATCTTCCTACTCGTGGCTCAGGAACACTTACACTATATTTTAATCACGCCAGTCTTATGACAGAGCCTCTCTATGGCTATACGACCTGATTGAAACAGTAGCCAAATCATCCCTAAATTACAGCCTTCTGTCTTGAAAATGAAACAACACATGTGATACTACGATTTTTGTTACAAAATGGTTGAGAGAAAGATGGGGTGGTCATACCTGGAATTTCTATAAGTGTAGGTCTACTCAGGCAATATTGAAGCTAAACAACAGCAACCAGTTAAACCATTAGTAAATATAACGGATTCAGTGTTAAAATTTCAAATGATTTATACTGTGTATATATATATATACGACATACTCTCTGTTGTAAACCCAATTCCTACTCTAACAATAAATTATCCGTAAGGGACTTTTAGCAGTGAGACATGTCAATCATATCAAATTGCCTGGGTTGCGACATTTGTTTCAAATAAGTGTAAATGGTAATCGCATTGAGGGAGAGGGGAAAAAAGAGAGGGGAGAGAAAGAGGGATAGAGAGAGAATTGTTTATGTAGATAGTGAGGTTCCATCAAGTTTGGACGCTACATGCTCAGAGACGAACGCTCCCTAGATTCTATTAATAGATATCATCCCTATATCTTTCCAAACACTTTCACTCTTATCCAAACGTTTAGTAAAATGCCTATATACATATATATATTACTATAATATGTTCATATATTGTGTTGATGTTAGCAAATTAAAATTTCATGTTAACATTTGTATTATAATGAGATTTTGACTGAAATTTAAGCTAAACTTAGTGTGCGCGCGTTCAGGTAAAATGATGAGCATCAGTTAAAAATTTGAGGGAGGGGGCATAAAATATGAAAAGAGTAATATTGCATCAATCATTTTTTCTGTTTAGTCATCTACAGGACTCAAAGTTACATTTGATTCCAAGTATCTAATCATTAAGTGAAAGACAAATTCAGATAAAAATGACAATACAAATAGTGGATGTTCTCGCTGGTAAGATTTGAGCTTAGGGGCATTAAAACTATACTTTATGTATGAACAATAATTTTATTAAACATATCATTTATAGATAATAACCAAATGCCTCCAGTTTATATTCTTCATCACTCGATGATTCTTTGCGGCAAATATTTAGTTCATTACTGGATGTGGCTTTGGTCCTTTTATTTAATTCATTTGAAGAAGAAATTTCTTGTTTCTTTATAAATACATCAAAGGTTCCTTGTATATTACAGTCATTTTCTTTTCTTTATAAATTACATGAGAAAGCATCAGATTATTTAAATCTGGAGCAATTTTTCTGCTTAGAAATTTGAACTTTCTGGTTTGAAAATCTCAGTCAATTTTTGAAAATGTGAAAAAGACTCCGTTGAACCCTTTGACAATTGAGTAAACAAGAATTTTCATTGTTACTTTGTCAACGTTTTCATAATGCTCTTCCATTTCAATGAGGTTTTATTTGCAATCTATTTATCACATGATTGAAACACACCATTTATGAAACACACCATTTATTAATACAAACATAAAGGAGTAACTGATTAGTAATATCAACAACTGTTTCTGTGTAATTTCGAACAATCTCTAGGTTTTTCATAGTTTTCTTCCTAGCTTTTTACTTAAACACTTTTATCATTTTACGGTATCCAGAAGATTAAAGGATTTCCCAAATTATTTTAATGCCGGACCTTATCAATAGCATTTTTTAACTGATCAAATGTATGACCAAGGTAAAACACTTTAATTGCTGCAATTAAACCTTGATCCATTTGTTACAAAAACGACACTGTAGTTAGAAACATAAACATTAATCTAATATTTGGAGGATGATGTAGAGATTGTGGATGACAAGATGCGATTTATTTACGATCAGTAGCACATGAAATATTATACTTTTGGCTTCCTAATATTTTTTAACTTCAGATACAAAGTGATGCGAAAACTAACGTAGTATCAATAAAGCAACAAGCCAAGCTTTTTATCTACTTTCTTTATGACTGGATGTGTCACTTTTACAAGACCTTTAATTGCCCCTGGATTTTCGGCACGATGCACAAGCATAAGCTTTAACCTATAGTATTCTGCTACATTACATCTAAACATTAATGCTAACCGATCTTTAGCTGCTTTAAAACCGGGCATCGGTGATTTTTCTTTGCAATATAGCTTCTTGCCGGCATGAACTTTGGTTTACATTAACCAGGTTACTGTTATTTCTTCTATTCAGTATCAGCACACATGTTTGCCTTACACTTTTACATTTTGCCAACCAACTCATTTTTTTTTATTTAAGTATAAAACAGCTATTGCGTGTAGTAAATGTTTTTTCACCATTGTCTTGCTTATATTTAGACGTCATAAAAATAGAAAAGGTTTTAGTACAAAAAACCCAGTTCTCATAGCAAGCATTATGCTTAATCGTTGCGTTGGATCAGCTAACCATATTTATAAAAGGCTTTTCCATGTAGAGAATAAAGTTGGACAGTTCTTTATTTTAGACCAATGTAGATTGCTAGGGAATAAACACTTTTGACATCGTTCAAATATTTTTTTCATTCGGATTGGTTTGATGTGGCGGCAGCATAGATAAGAGGAAAGGAAAGGTGTGCTAACATGCAAGTCTTATCATATGAACCTGAACATTCTCGAGCATCATCAATGCTACTCTGCACCACTAGCTCGAGAGATTCAGTCAACATGTGTTGAAATTATTGTAATTTAAGGTCGACTGCTGAAGAAGGGCATGGCCCACATTGCAAACCGAACGTAAACATTTTGCAGCTTATTCATGTGACTGCGGTTCCCTCAACATTCGTAAACTTTAAGATAAAAAAATAACTGTAAATGAATAACGGATACACCAAAACAACAGAAGTAAACATCAAGAAAGAAGAGGGAAATGAAACAAAGTAAAAACAAACAAGAAGAATAAACCCAGAAAAGTAAACGAGTATTTGCGTTACTAAGTAAATAGCTGGATGAATGCATTGAAGATACATATTAATTTAAGATTTCCAAACATTTACATGTAAATATTTCCATATACATTATGTATGTAGAGCATGGATATTTACATGTTTAATACACAAAGCGAGTCAGGTAGGATGAAACGGTTTGCAAGAAATGGTAAAGACGAAAGATAACACACAGCCATTAGTTTTGCATACATCCATACATACATGCATACACATGCACGTACATACGTACTTACATACATTCATACATGCATATATACCTATGTATATGCATGCATAGATACATATATAAACATATATGAATGTATGCATGTATACATATATATATACTTGCATATACATATATACATAAATAAATGCATATGCATACGCGCCTGCACACACACGCACGCATACATGCATATATATATATATATATATATATATATATATATATATATATATATATATATATATATATATATATATATATGTATATGTATATATATCGTGCGTTTTCTCTTTAATGTAACTCCGAATATGGAAGGTTAGCATAATCACAATCATTGAAATATTTAATGATATAAAATATAGTTTTATAATCCGATAACCGGAGATAGTTTTTATTGTTTCTGTAATGTGCAAAGTTATTTAAAGCAATTCCAGTTTGAAAGAGAGAGATAAATAAAAAAAATGTATATGCGTGCGAGTATGTATATGCTTATGGGTGAATGTGTTTATATAAATACATACACACACACACAGATGCATGCACACGTTTGATATTTTCTGTTTTGTATATTTTCTATTATTTCCAGTTTTGTTTGTATTTGTAATTGTAATACTGAACTTTTTAAACCACACATCTCTCTAAGAGATATCTATTCATATATCTTACATCTGCATTATTCACTCGCTTAATCATGCTCTCTCTTTTTCTCTTTCTGTATGCACACACATATACACATACATAAACACTCACTGACACATGCACACGGATATTTATTCTCCGTCGAGGATAAGACGCAGTTGCGTGGAAGGCTGTGGGAACACATTTGCCTCAGCTAATGCTACGCCTTCTGTGCCATCACGGAGAGGACACTGAGAAGATTTTCCAAAAGTAGCTTGCGCAACCGAATCGAAAACGAACTGAGAAATTAGTGAGCATTACTAATAGTATGAGTTTGGACAACAAAGACGAAGCGGTTACATGTAATATTGCTCGGTATCAATTCTTGGCGAACTGAAATTATCATTGGTTCGACTCAAGATAAACAAACACCCAACGATTATTGCTACCCACAGTGAAAGAGAGAGGGAGTCAGGAATGAGAAGAGTGAGTGAGTGAGAAAGAGATAGATAGAGAGAGAGAGAGAGAGAGAGAGAGAGAGAGAGAGAGAGAGAAGAGAGAGAGAGAGAGAGAGAGAGAGAGAGAGAGAGAGAGAGAGGAGAGAGAGCAAAGACGTAAACGGTATGTTGAGAATGGGAGATATAAGGATAAAGAAATCGCATTAACTTGCCATTAAAGGAAAACGGTTTTTCTTATGCTGTAATATTCCATGTATTATGTTGTAATATACTGAAATGTACCATTTCAGTCAAAACTGCTGGTGGAAATTAAATACACTGGACAGAGGTAAACAACTGTCTTCTATACTGTCACTCATATACATAAACACACAGTGCTGGCCATCTGCAGAGAACCTTAACACGATAGCACTGCTTAACGTGCCAAGTAATTGCTATGACTGTTTCAGTTTACCAGATTTCAAACTCTACTTTCTGGTCCGCCCGAGACTATAAAGGAAGACCCTGCTCAATATCTACGCACTGAGATAGAACCCGTAACGCTGATGTTGCACAGTTTTTTCAAAAGAAAGATAAATACGTATTGTAACATTTATGCTAGTTCAATGAAATTTCCATTAAAATGCGAATTGAAACTATATCACAAAGATCATTCGCAAGAGTCGTACCACATTTTTGATAGCATCTGGAGTATTTCATAAAACCAGATCCATCTTTATTCTTTGTTCTGGGTAAACATCTAAACTATCATCACCCCTTTAGTAGTAGTAGTAGTAGTAGTAGTAGTAGTAGTAGTAGTAGTAGTAGTAGTAGTAGTAGTAGTAGTAGTAGTAGCAGCAATATCTAGATATTATGAATAAATTATTCAGTTTAGTAATGCATTAAATTATGAACAACATAATTAGTGAATACGTTTTCAACGAAGAAATTAATAGGCATTTGTGTAAAACCATACTGATGCTTAGCTGTATACACACAATTATATGCATACTTATTCTCTCTCTCTCACACACACACACACATTATTTCTGCTCTTTGTGTATGTGGGTGTGTGTCTGTGTGTGTGTGTGTATAAAGCGTTGAGACTTTCATCATCATCATCATCATCATTATCATCATCAACATCGTCATCATCTTTGCTGTCAACGTCCTTCTTGCCATTCTCGACGCCATTCTCATTTGTATGAGCAAGACCCCTACCACCATTACTCCATCCTCATCTTATGACTACTGCTGCTTTGTATTGCTATGTCTGTGTGTGAGGGTCTGTGTGTATATACCATTCGTAGTAATATATATATATATATATATATATATATATATATATATATATATATATATATATATATATATATATATATAAAACCAGGGACGTGCTGTCAGAGTAGGCAAATTAGGAAGCCCCTGTCCAGAATAAAATTATAAATGATAATTGTTAAATATAAAAAGTAAATTATCAAATTATTTCCTCTTCATTATAAGATTACAAATTTCATGTCAGGAATTAAATTCTTAATTCAGTTGTATTATTTTGTTATGAGGAAGATATTTTGCTGCCTTCAATTTATTATGTGTCAACCTATGAAACTTTGCACGTATTCACTTCCAGAATGAATGAAATACTGTGTCGTTAAGGCATGATAATTTCTACCTTTGTTTTTGCATCGTTATTAGTGAAATGTTTGTGCAACAACAACAACAACAACAACAACTACTACTACTACTACTACTACTACTACTACTACTACTACTACTACTACTACTACTTCTGCTGCTGCTGCTGCTGCCGCTGCTAATGTGGTAGTGGTAGTAATTATTATGAGTGGGCCCGTTCTTAATGCTCACTTTTGGTTTTGATGTTATATAAGTAATTAACGGTTAAAACATAATTATTTAGAAAAATAATCATCGGATGTGCATTTATAGAAGATCATTTGAGCAGGAAACGTCTTCGAAATGCTTTGGTAGGTTCTAGAGTTGCTTGGTTTATCATGGGGCATATCCAAATAACAGCTTTTCCTGTTGTAAAAATCCTCTCCACCAATATTAAAATGGCTAGGCGTTATTTAACTGCAGCAAGCGTGAAATGGAATTACCCGTTGATGTTGATGGATTTTGAGACAAAGAAGTGTAGGATGCAAATTGCTTAATTGATGTTTCATCACTAAACATGATTTATCGTCTCTCCTCCTTTCCCAACTTTTATGATTCTTACAAAATTTCAGATGAACCTTCATTATTTCATTGGAAGTCTTGATAATAGTTGGAAGCCTTTCTACAACTATTGCTCAATATCTTAGTGCTGCATTTTCCCGTTCTAAACTGCTTCTAAGGCATTACTTTTGTGATTGCATGATAATGCTAGATGTAAATAGGGATGCTCACAAAGACGTTGAATCCTACTTTCAGTTTAAATAATAAGGTCTACTTAAAGACTTGTATTCACAATTTTGCCCAAATGGAGACAAAGCTTTCAGGACAACATCAGCAGCAATGTTTAGGTACATTGATATTTACCTCAACATGGTTCCATTGCCACATAATGCAATAATTTGAAAGGTTTTCTTTCAATTGAGAATTCCATGTATGATGCAACATTGGAAATGCCAATGGATGAAAGATGAAACAATATTTAATCATTCATCTTTCATCACGGTACGTAATAATCATTAACTTTGTTCCAAACATCTGATGATGCATAATTACACTTTATAATTATAACAAAACGTTTACAATAAAAACTAATTTCGACTTCGTATTCAAGTTTTTGATCAGAATAGTGTGTTTGTACATACATACATACATACATACATACATATATAAATATATGTTATATTAAGATATATATCGCGCGTGCGCACATAGACACACACACACATACACACACTCATACACGTACACAGACACATATATGGATTATACATTACATATACAGGATGTAAAGCTCATATGTACTTTTCTCCCCTACCATCACAACTCTGAAGAAGCTCTCTGTTGGAGACTTCGGAAACTCTACTTCCTACGACAATATAGCTTTATCCTTTGCTACTTTTTAATGTATAATAGGCACACGACACATACTCATATATACATACATCTGCAAGATGTACGGTATGTTAAAACTAAATTAATATTTTTATATATAATATATATATATATATATATATATATATATATATATATATAATATACACAGTCAAAAGCCAGGTGGTGGTATTAATCCAAATGATGAATTAAGCAGACGAAACAAACAGAAGCAGACAAAACAAACGCTATCTTGTCCTACACTTTTATGATAGCATCAATTCACATGTTTGGACTTCTACATTATTTTATCGATCTCAAAAGGAGGAAAGGCAACGCCGACCTTGCAAGAACTCAGAGCAAAAGATTCAGAACAAATTACCACAGGCATCTTGACATATAATTTAGTAACACTGCATACAGTATGTCTGAAGGAAAAGATGGATTTGACCACAGCCTGAACGTCTTTGATCCTATATTTGCTGAATAAGATATGACATTGGGCCAAACAATAACAATAGCAACAACAACAACAACCATCTACTTAGATTTAGTTAAATATCTATCGTGCAGTTGGCGGCAAGCTGGCAGAATCGTTACTGAGCTGGAAAATATACTTTGTGATATTTCTTCCAGCTTAACGTTTTGACTTCAAATACCGTTGGGGTCGACGTTGCCTTTCGGGGTCGACGTTGCTTTTCGGGATCGACGTTGCCTTTCGGGGTCGATAAAATAAGTACCAGTTGAGTACTGAGGACGACGTACTCGACTTACACCCTCTCCTCAAATTGCTGATCTTGTGCCAAAAATTGAGACCAAATATCTGTCGTGCAGGGGACAAGATATGAAACTCTAATCGTTCGGAACTTTATCAGCATAGTCAAATATAACTGAATCTGACTGTCTATGTCTTTTGGGGAGAGGAAGTTACTTTGAATAGCTCAGAATAATCACTAGCACATTCCACAATGCATTTTGGTAACAACACTTGAGGAATACACAGAATATTACATACTCAGGATATATTTACAAGCTGATTTATTAGACATAATAATTGTCAACAAGGTTAAGGTAAAAATTATATTTTTATGTAATTCATATTTTTTTTATTACAAAGCGAATAAAATTTTTTGTTAATAAATGGAAAATATCAGATTTTGATATCTTGATTCCTAAAAATTACCGTCCCCTAAAAATATTAAACAAGAATAATACAAGTATCAAAATATATGGAGAAAAATAAACGCAAAGAATATTTTTGGGTTATATAATCATGCAAAAATACTTATAAATACATGCACACATTTGTAAGCGAACATAGACTAAAACAAAAAGAAAGAGAAAAGGGGAAGTAGTGGGGAGAGAGAGAGAGAGAGAGAGAGAGAGAGAGAGAGAGAGAGAGAGAGAGAGAGATAGAGATGAAAAGAACATAAAATAAGAATCGAGTCAAAGGTAGAGAGAATGAGAATGAGAATGAAAAGCAAATAGCATGAATATTGCTTATTTTAGTCTGTGCCAAATTGCAAATGTAGTACATATGTAGTGCACTTTTGCATGACCACAGACGTAGTCTTACACCATCCACCGACTATAAAAATATCTCAACTTCCACAGCTTACATGTAAAGGTCATTGTAAGAAACTTCCGCCATGTTTAGCTGTTTTTATTTCATATTTTTACTTCACTGTTTCTTTTGCTCCCTCTCCTTTTTCTTTGATGCACATTATGATACACACGCGCACGAGCGCGCGCACAGCCACACATATAACTATATATATGTGTGTGTGTATGTCTGTGTATATATGTATACGTATATATACATATATATGTATATACACACACACACACACACGCACACACACGAATGCATACATGTATATGAATAAAAGCATGTAATATTGGTGAATATGCATATACGTTCTTCTGTATATACGTATATGTTATATATATACACACACACACACTCGCACACAAATCCACGCAGACATATATGATATAAAGAGCAAAAGCAGTTGAGAAAACTCCATTGCAGTAATAACTGCAGCTAATTTTAGTTTAGTCAATGCCAACTTGTAATAAGGTAATACACAATAGACCAAAAAGACTGAAAATAATCTGTTTTATACAGGCTGTGTTCATTTACCTTGTTGGCTACTTTCACTTTCTAAATATTGTTGTCTTTTTTTTTTCTTTTTACAGTTCATTATCACAGGCATATTAGGTGTGTGTTCCACACGAAGGAAATCCCCATACTTGGTAAGATTGAAAATTTATTCATATCCTTTCTCTCTCTCCCTTCCCTACCATGTGTATGTATGTATGTATGTGCGTGTGAGTGTGTGTATTCTGTTTGGTAACATGTATGTTCATGTGTAAACACGCACAGGCTTTGTATGTATGCATGCCTACGTGTCACAGTGTGCACAGGTGCGAGTGTAAGCTAAAAGCGTATAAATTATTTTGTCCAGAAATTTACAAATGCCCTTATTATTATTAATGTTGTTATTATTATTATTATTATTATTATTATTATTATTATTATTATTATTATTGTTGTTGTTGTTGTTGTTGTTGTTGTTATTGGTGTTGTTATTACTTCTATTATAACATTTTAAACATATTTTTTCTATTAATTTTACTAATACTCCTATTCCAATAGATATATACTTAAACAGGTCATCTGCTATATATATATATATATATATATACATATATATATATATATATATATATATATATATATATATATATATATATATATATATATATATATATATATATATATATATATATATATATATATATATATATATATATATATATATATATATATATATATATATATATATGCGCAGGAGTGGCTGTGTGGTAAGTAGCTTGCTTACCAACCACATGGTTCCTGGTTCAGTCCCACTGCGTGGCGTCTTGGGCAAGTGTCTTCTACTATAGCCTCGGGCCGACCAAACCCTTGTGAGTGGATTTGGTAGACGGAAACTGAAAGAAGCTCGTCGTATATATGTATATATCTATATATATATATGTGTGTGTGTGTGTGTGTGTGTGTGTGTGTGTGTGTGTGTGTGTGTGTGTGTTTGTCCCCCTAGCATTGCTTCACAACCAATGCTGGTGTGTTTATGTCCCCGTCACTTAGCGGTTCGGCAAAAGAGACCGATAGAATAAGTACTAGGCTTACAAAGAATAAGTCCCGGGGTCGATTTGCTCGACTAAAGGTGGTGCTCCAGTATGGCCGCAGTCAAATGACTGAAACAAGTAAAAGAGTAAAAGAATAAAAGAATATATATATATAATTGAGATTCAGTTGAATTAGTTACTTAAGTTGAAGCACCAAGTCAGTTCGGTATTATCGGAACAGCTGAAGGAAACGAATATTTAAAACTGATATTGCACCCTGCTATTTTTATACATCACTGCTTAGCGTTGTCACCCCATATTGTTCAATTATGTGGAGCCGCTTGAAACGGTGGAACTGCATCACTACTTGATATCCTGTTACTTATTTTGATTATATATATATATAAATTACAGGATGGCAGTGTTAAGCAGCGATATATATATATAAATACAGGCTTTTTACTAGTTCAAATATACTTGATGCATATTTGAACCTTTAGAAAGCTATTCCCTGTATTTTTTTTACGGAAACAATTTCTCGCCGTAAACAAATCGGTGTAGATACACTGAGTCATTACATGGCACTCCATAACCAGACTGTTGTATGCATGCATTTCAGTGTGGTTATCACCCCTTCTGTTGCAGAGACCAGAAAGACAGACACTGTGAACTAACACGTGACACAGGTTCGTCTTATGGTATTCCCGTCATCGTTCAATGACTGGTAGCGCTATTCAGCAGCTCACCATAGATAAGATATGAGGTGACAACGCTAAGCAGTGATGTGTAAGAGTAACAGGGTGCAATATAAGTTTTAAATATTCATTTTCTTCGGGTGTTCCGATAATCTTTTTTACTTAACAACCATAGTTGTATAAATGCATAATTATAATTATATAGGATCTAAGAATAACATTATCAAAGATTGTTTGCAAAAATTTTTTAAATGATAATCTGATTCTTAAGTCCTATTCCTTTATAATTATATAATTATGGCGTTATATATCAATTGTTGTTAAAATGTACTAATAATTGAAACAGCTATAGGAGATGAATATTTGATATTGTAGCCTGTCTTATTTCATCCATTATAGCTTGTTGCACAGTATGAGCAAGAACATGCATGGAAATGCATTTAACATGTGAAATTTCGGAAGTCTGTTGTGACGTAATAAGCTGAACATTTATTGCTTTTTTAGGGCGGTGCATCGAGTTCTTGAGCAAAACACTTCATCTCTTGTTGCTCTGCCATCACTTCGACACTTGACACGTGGTACACCGTGCACCTTTCAGCCACTTTGATGAAGAGAATGAGCTAATGTGAAGCACGAGCATTTAATCACTATTAACAAATCCTTTATGCAGGTCGTTCGGCAAAAGTTGAAGGCTCATAAGTCATCTTCGACGGGAGACTCCATTATGTATATACATATATACATACGTACATACATACATGCATATATATATATATATATATATATATATATATATATATATATATATATATATATGGCAAAAAGAAAATGGAGGGGATACCAACATGATATACATCAGCCGGTAGACATTCTATTATGTCTATTTATTCCAAAACAAAAGGGAGTATTGTAAGAATACATACACATGCAAAGGCTGTGTGCTACACAAATATATACTAGTAATACATAAAAGAGTAAAAGATTGAAAAATCAGTTCCTTACAGCTGTTTCTGCCAAGAGATACTTCCCAACCTCTAACTCTCACGGAAATATATATATATATATATATATATATATATATATAATGCAAGAGAGTTAGGGGTTGAGGATTCAACCCACTAAGGGATAGTATCAATCCAATATACTGCTGGGAGGGTACCCAATTATTGTTACACTAGTGTTATACCAAATGTAATAAGTGTGTGCGGGTAAAAGGGGGGTTATTTTACCCTAAATTTATATAACAATTAGAAAATGGAGGAATATATATATATATATATATATATATATATATATATAAATATATTGTCTGCTTGTAATTTGCAGATATATAATTCATCATATGCTTTATCAAGCCCCCTTACTTTCTCGTCCTCTCTTATTCTGCACCTCGCCTCTCTCTCTCTTGCGCTCTCTTCATTGATTTTGCTATTTTTCGTTTTCATCGTTTGTCGTTTTCATTAGCAGCTTTCCTTCTGTTTCTTTCTCCTGCCTATTTGCTAGTTTCTCCAACACTATTATTATCTTGTTAACTTTGGTTTTGTTTCACCTCAAATAAAGGGGCATACCCTAAACGTAGCTAGATATCAGTTCTAATCTGTTTTGTTCTCTATCGTCTTTTTTTATATTATTAATGTTATTAATTTGTACCGTGCAAGGGGTAGCGGTAGAAATGAGATGTTTTTAACTGTTGAAAATATATATTAGTAATAATCCTTATTAATTCTCCCTTGGCCACTTATGTTGCTTTTCTCGCACCCACCACCATTTTTCACTTGGCTTCATCTTAAAGAATGTCTGTTTCAAATTAAGCACTTGTATTTTTACCTGAATTGTCGAAAGAAAAAAGAAGAAAAAAATTTGAAGCAAAATGAAAACTGGGCAGCTTTCTCATATTTTGGCAGTAATTAAATATTTATTTATAGAGCAATACTTTAAATTTGTTCCAAGTGAGTTTTTCTTGATACAGGTTTCTTTAAAATGCTACACGAACTCATCTAACTAGTTTATTCAGAAAATATCTTTCTATTTATACATACTCTCTCTCTCTCTCTCTCTCTCTCTCTCTCTCTCTTTCTCACACACACACACACAAACACACAAGCACACACAAGCACACACAATCACTCACATACGTGCATATATATATATATATATATATATATATATGTGTGTATATATATATCTTGCAGTAGAGATTCTTGTAAACACATGCACAAATGTATAAATGTGGCAGGGAGGGTTATAAACTATTGCCAAGAAAAATTTTAAACTCTGGTTCAGTTTCTAGGGTCATTTACATAGTTAAAAACTGTAAAGAAATTTTGGCTTTATGCATATCTTTAGAAGACAATTGTATTGCGTTCGTTTGTAAAGTAACATAGCATATTATATCAGAAAATGGAAATAAAAGAAGAATCTGGTAAATTCATTTGCACTAAACAGATAAAAGATGATACATCAATCTGTCCTAAGTTACATTGTCAGAAGACCTGAAATGTTTTCTTCATAGTTGGGTGTACAACTTGTAAGATAAATCGAATGTACCCTAATCTGAGTTTCAGGATAAGATAATATATCGTTTACTCCACACGACACTACCAAATGGATCCCACAAGTTAATAAATGTAAAATGAAGGTTTCTACCCAGATAATTTTCAAAACACCACCAGAAAATTTGAACTTATGATCCATGTACAAATAATCTAATACTTTATCCATTATGCTATTTCACCTCAAGTGAACATCTTAAGTAATGCAGAATTAAATGTACAGAGAATAGATACATAGAACTATATTGCTAGAGGTAAAAATCTATGCTTCATCAGTTGGTCGTTCAATATCCGACCAACGAAGTAATTTCATCTCTATCAACTAATATTGATTACTAACAAAGCTCGAATCCAGGCTTTGTCACAATGTTATGCCAGGCAAGATATATTAGTTTACTTCACTAATGTATGAAACTTTAATGTATTTCCAATTTTCACTTGAGTGACTATAAGGAGGACGGTTTCTAGTTACAAGTAACTTGCTTCAGCAGTTCCTGTAAATATGCAAAACCAGCCATCTGATTCTAATATGCAAAATCACATTCATGTAATATATTAGAAATATATTAGAGTTCTACTAATAAACCAGACATAATGCGCTCTCTGACATTACCCAGTCATAAGCACTAGGTTATTTAAATGAAACAAGGAATAGATATTCAAGGGCAAGTTATTAATGCATAGCTAAATGCTTCTATCTATTTCACAGTTTCTTCCATTTAATCATAAAAGATATAAAGCTGCTATTATTTTTAACACGTTCGTGTACCCTGAAACGTGGCAGGACATTCGCTGCGGTTAACTGTCTCGTCTCGGAAGAGGAATTCTTATAGACATTGTCTTTGAAAACACACCGAGTTGGACTACAAATGAGATCATCAGACTGCTGGGTACATGCTTTTGCGTCGTTACGCTTTACCAGTTACAGACAACAAATCTGCTTTTGAAAGCCAACTAAGAACTGCCGTTGCCATATGCAAACAGCAAAAGATAAATTTGCTGGCTTGTGCAAAGCTCTGTTAAGCTATGATTAATCAATACATTTAATACAACATATTATTTATAAAAGACAAAAGACAAACCATGGCATATTTCATAAACCAAATTTACATTATAATGTTCAGCATCCTCAGTTAATTGATAACAGTTGATAAAATAATAATGTTATAAAGTACAAGATGAACCATGTAAAGAAGTGACGACACAAAGAAATCTAAACATCAGCGGCATAGTGAATCACAGCATTGGTTTTAATGTAATTTGAACTTATAAGAGTGGCCATTGACATAAGCGAGTGTAAAGCTTTTATGCGGACTTGCGACTGGTTACAGCATTTAGACATCAAGCAATGAACTAATTACGCTTCAACGGAATACATTTCAGTTCATTTGTGTTAAGGGTTAGGGCAACGAAGCCTCTTTGTTGATGAGCTGTGATATTTACGAAAGGCAGTTTAATATATTTATATCAATGTGCCAAACAACAAATTCTGTATATGTATGTGTGTTAATACGTGCGTGTATGTGTGTGTGTGTATGTTTGTGCGTGTTTGTGTGTGTGGGGGGCGGGGGGCGTGCGCTTGTGTGTTTGTAGAAGAAATGAACACAAGAGTAGCTGAGCCGAGTGGTCAAGAAATTCGCTTCACAAATAAGAGGTATCAGATTCAGTCCTAATGTGTGGAAACATGGGTGTGTATCTTTTACCATAGTTTCAGAATTTAGAAAAAAGATGCACAGTTTATCAAAGAAAAGTTGTATTTGAGAAGAAATTGGTGCTAATAATCTTGAAATTCCTTTTATTCCACCGATCCAATGACTCCACCATTACCATCAATTACTGCTTCAGGACAGGGTCGAAAGTGTTGGCATGCCCGAATCAGATGATCCTTATCAGTTTTGGACACAGAACTGGTTATGGCGAACTTCAGAGATTATATGGTGTTATGGGTGTGTTGAATTATCTCTCACCTAGACCCCATAATTAATAGTCCAGTGGATTGAGATTCGGTGAGCTAAGTGGCCATGTCTCTATGAAAACATGATCATAGAGATTGGTACGCATCCACGCTGGGGTTGTTCTAGCCTTATGGAAAGGTGCAAAATCTTTTTGTAAGACATATGACCGTCTGTTGCGTGCTTTGTTTATCGAGAGCTTCACAATGTAGACAGCGGCATTGACTCTTAAGCTCGGTGAAAAAAGTGAGGAAGCTTGACATCTCCCTCATTGCTGACGACTCCAAGAACTATCAGAGTTGCTGGGAATTTATATGTATGACTGTTGGAACTTCATTCAGGTCTCTGCACAACCATCTGTCGTCCATTCAGTCTATCCTGATCAAAGTCTTTCTCATCGGAGAAAATCCAAAGCACTCCAACCTCTTGGTATTTTAACATCTTTAGCAAACGCTTTACCCGAATCGAACGATTCTCTCCTATCACATCAGACATAAACTGACCCCTCCGCATCACATATGACTTGTACCGGATGTCCTCATGTACAACTCTTCTGATGATGCATTCTGAAACCTTGAAGTATTTTGTAATGGTTTTGATTGACTTGCCAGATTTTGATCGATTATTGAGGTCCTTTGTAATGCCTCTGACTGACTTGCCGAGTTTTCATCTATCATTTCTTGGACTTATTTTACAAAATTATATCTTCTAATGGTGTTAGGACCCTGTTTAAGCGTTTTGTATTTGGCTGCTGATGTTATATTCCTTTGTATTTGGCTGCTGATGTTATATTCCCGTCAACAGCTTCCAGCTCCTTTCGACTTTTGGCAACAAAGGGTCAGGAAACTTTCAGGAAGCGAGCTATCTCTGTATCCCTAAGCTGCACTTTTAAGGCAATGATTACAGCGTACCTTTTCAGTTGCTGAGAGAACCTGTTGTCTGACATTATATATCTGAAAAGTAAATTTTAAAAAATAAGTGAGAAGAAAGAAGTTTTCAATATAATATTGACGTCTACTTTTCCATAATTGCAAAGATTAAAAGAAATTTCTTGGCATAGATTTTGCTGTTGCTAACTCGTACCTCTTTCGAAGCAATGTAATATTTCCCTTATAACGCAATAGTCAGATATATCGAAAGGAAAAGGAAATACACTGTCTCTGTCTCTCTCGCACGCACGCGCATGCACACGCACACGCACACACACACACACACACACACACACACACGTACACACACACACACACACACAGATATGTATATATATATATATATATATATATATATATATATATATATATACAGTCGAGTAGTATATTACTGGTTCTGGTATGCAATTGGTCAGAATTTTACTGTCGGGTTTTCGCAGACTGTTGCACTTGGTAATATTCATTCTTCAGACATACTGACCTGAAGCATATTGCCTTTTTTATTTTAGCAGTATGTATAAATCCTAGATGACAATGTTGCTAATAGGAAGCGGAATGGAATATAGTGAAAAATTATTTTTTCCTGGAGGAGAAAGTAATTTCTCATTGATTGTTACTAGCCATAGTTGAAGTGCGTGAATTGCGTACGTGTGTAAATGTATGTCCAAAACTGGGCACTTATCCTAGACTCTGATTACTCCTAGTCCCAAAATGTGGCTTGTCAAAAGTTAGGTATGAACACGTTACCACAACGAATTCTCACTTATGAGGGCAGTACACCAAACATTTCGAGGAAAGCACCCGGGACAATTTTTAGAATGATTATGCTCTCTCTCAATTCGTTTTAGTTGAACTTGTATGGCGTTTTAGTACCATACATAACTGCTAAGATTGTAACATTATGCCTCTTTCGCATTCTGAAAGATAATCTGTGATAATTCAGGATAGCCTTAAAACATGTTTTGCGCAGACCCGAAACATTTCTGTATGAGTATCGTTCTGCTGTTGGACGATACCATCTCTGCTTCGCAGACCTCTCCTTCTGCGTTGAATTCGATATTTATGGGGAACTCACTATAATATTGTTATGTATATCTATAATATAATTAAGGGAGAGAACTTACAATGTCTTCTGAGTGTGGCAAGATAAAAGTTTGTCAACGACCTTTTGGCAGAAGTGAAATGACAGAGGTGTGTCTATATATATGTGTGTATATACAGGAAGTAAGCATGGGACGAGACAAGTAATCTCGTTTATTTCCTGTTGACGAGCAAGGCAGGTAATCTTGTTTACTTCCTGTTAAAAAGGGAAGTTGAGAATACAGGAGGACTTGGTGCGGATAGTGCAAAACAAGAGAGGAAGGTGAATACGGATCGGAACGTTCACCTTTAAACAACTGAGGACTGTTCATGAAAATCTTTGAATATTAATTCCTTGTTTGAACAATTTCTGTTGTTGCGATACATATGAATTTGCTTCATCGTAACAATATCTATATCTCCGGTATAAAAGAAGCTGTGTACTTCCGGCCAACCTGTCTGAAGATTCGTAAACATTGCCAAGTACAACTATCGACGCGAAACCGACGGTAACATTCTGACCAGTTATATGCTCTTATACAGAAATAATAATATAACTGCTTAAATATATATATATATATATATATATATATATATATATATATATATATATATATATATATATATATATATATACATACACATATATACAGGGGTTGGATAAAATAATGGAAATATCTTAAAATTTCAAACAAATTTATTTTAACATGGGGTAGGACCGCCTTTGCCAATAATTATAGCTTGACTTCTAAGAGGTATGGACTCGTGCAAAGTTTGAATTGTTTTCAAAGGAACTTTTGTCCATTCTTCAGCTAAAACAGTTTCCAGTTCTTGTAGTGATGATGGTGGATGATATCAACTCCTTGTTTTTCTAAACTGCAACCATAAACGTTCAATAATATTGAGATCTGGGGACTGTGGTGGCCAAGTTCACTTGAATGTTCCTCGTGCCATTTAGTAACAACTTTAGCTGTGTGAATTGGTGCGTTATCACCCTGAAAGATTGCGTTTCCCTCCGGAAACAGTTCCGCAAACATAAGATGAATTTGATCAGATAAAATGCTTAAATAGTCTTGACTATTAATTCTGCCATGAAGGGAAACCATTGGGCCGGCGGATTTCCAAGATATAGCCCCCACCCCAGATCATCACAAATCCTCCTCCATGTTTAACGGTTGGAAGAAGGCAGTCTGGGTCAAATGCTTCTTTTGGCTGTCTCCACTCTTATACTCGGCCGGTGGTCGGAGATAATGTAAAGGATGTAAATAACATTTTCCCAATGCTTTAGAGACCACTTCTGTAGGTTTTTACTCCTCTCTAAACGCTTTGCAACGTTTGTTTTTGAAAGTAGTGGTTTTCTGATTGCAGCCCTCCCGTGAAATCCGGCTTTGTGCAGCTCCTGGCAAACAGTTTTTGTGGAAACTGTGTTCCTGAGGTAGTCATTAAGCTCTGCAGTAATTTTGGGAGCTGTACTTTTGTGATCCTTTCTAACAATTCGCGTAAGAATCCGACGGTCCCTATCTGAAAGTTTTGGTTTTTGCCGAGTTTTGTTTCGACGGGAAGGTTCTTCCCACTTTTTCAAAGGCTGTCATTACTTTCGAGACAGTACATCTTGATACACCAAACATTTCGGCTGTTTTCGTTACGCTAGCGCCTGACATACGAGCGCCAACAATTTGACCTCTTTGAAAATCCGATAGATCTGTCATTTCAATGAATTTTAATTACCTTTTTCTGATGATATCTGAAAAGAAACATGAATTTTAGCAAAACATATTAAGTAACACTAATAATTAATCAAAAAATATGAAAATAAACAAGCTTTTGACTGTTTTATAGATATTTCAAAATGATGATGCTATGATGCTAGATGTTTCCATTAATTTGTCCAAACCCTGTATATATATATATATACTTGAAAAAATATTTATATATACGTACTTGAGTATATATATATATATATATATATATATATATATATATATATATATACATACATACATATATATATATATATGTGTGTGTGTGTGTGTGTAATAGATAGATAGATGTAACCTATAACCGGTCTATTACTCATACTTAGTGCGCTTTTATCATAGATATGTAAGTATGTATGTATGTAAAAAACAGTCCATCGTTACATTTAACTCAAAATAGATTAGTATCTCTCACTTAAAGCTAGACTTGATTAAAAACAAATATTTATCAAAGAGCCATGGGTTGCTAGAATATTACCTGATAACCGCCTCCTGACTTAAATATATGATCCTCAAAACATATAAGCTTGTATGTGGTTAATGAAACTATTGAACACATTCAGAGAAACTGATTCGACAAATTTCCGGCCATTTTCTAGATATGGTTTATGTGTTTTAAGTCCTAAATGTCAAGACCGTAATTCCTACAATAGATGACCTTACCTAATATATTGATTGAATAATTATTTGATTGGTTAACTTCATTACATAGACCTTATTGAGAAAAGCTAGCTAAAATTGCTTAATAACAAGACCCAATACTTCCCTATTGAAAATATCGCATATTAAATAAGCATCAATATACGATATACTTTTGTTAAGAGTATGAATACATATTAGCTGAATTAATTGGTCTTGAATTACAAACTAAAAATCTTTTCTGAATTCTTACTGAAGATAGTCTCTGATTTAGCCCATATAGGTGTAAATAGATTCTACATACAAACACAGATTAACTCTGTAAACGAATAAAGTGTACTGTCGTGTTACAGGAATTTTACAAGATCTGTAGTTCTTTTGTTGCTGTAATGGCTAATCAACGGATGGATCCTTCCAACAGTAAAAGCCAGACACACTGTTAGCTCTGTCTTTTCTTCGAAATTTGTCTCAGCAAGATCTTCGTTATTATGGATTCTTATGGACTAGCAGAACCAATAGAGAATCGGGAAAATGTTTTGTAGTAATAAATTACAGCTTTTGAAGTTTTGAGTTCAAATTCTGCAAATGCTGGGAAGATATTGTAGTGAGACTGATGTAATCGACTATTTCGTTTGTGTCCTGTTCCAATGCTGCCGTCGTTCCC
This sequence comes from Octopus bimaculoides, assembly GCF_046866305.1. Classification (NCBI taxonomy): domain Eukaryota; kingdom Metazoa; phylum Mollusca; class Cephalopoda; order Octopoda; family Octopodidae; genus Octopus; species Octopus bimaculoides. Next base: position 37,216,171 of record NC_142938.1, read on the forward strand.
CCTCCTCCTCCTCCTCCTCCTCCTCCTTTTACTACTACTACTACTACTACTACTACTACTACTACTACTACTACTACTACTACTACTTATACCACTTCTTAGTCTTCATGTCAAAATGTTATTACCCAACAGACAGAAGTGTTCAACTTTGATCACGTCTGTCTGTGGATATACACTGACTTCGCAAAGTGTGGTCATTCGTTCATTGTACCTTTTGTTTCATTATTTTGTTCTTGTAGCTAACCATTGATAATTTGCGCCTACAATAAGTCGTTGTATGTGTGTGTGTATGTGTGTATATGACATGTGCGTGTTTATCATTTTAACAAATCCATACGAAAAAAAGTTATAAAAATCTAGATTTCATGAAGATCAATCTTGTGCATGTTTTAACAATGTCTAAATATTAACAATATTTAGACGTTTACAGTATTGTAATGTTCAATATATTTTTCGCTGAGAAAGTCTATTAAGACTGAACTATGACTGGAGTGATTACCAGTTGAGTGGGACACCTCACCATTCAGTTACATCAGCTTAACATGAATTAATTCAAATATATTTGTACTATAATTATGCGTGTTTAGTGCAAAACGCCTCGTACAAAGAACACAAGTCTCAACGAAAAAAAAAAAATAATTAGAAAAAAGAGAAGGTATAGTAGTAATATGCTGATTAAACACAACTGTAGAATATAGGCGGAGAAAACAGTGGAAGTGGCCCTATAAACGACTAGCTGTGACCTCATTTCTAAAAAGTCAAACAACCATACACTTACCTTGTATATCTAAAATTAATATAAAGATCCTCCAAGACCTATATGCACTCGCTTGTGATTGATTTACAGTGGTCAGGTTACAGAAGTGTGATGAAAGTTTTTGATATATTCACAAAGAACGTAAATTTTCTATTGAATTTCATATTTTATTTATCTATTTTTGTCAGAAAAGCATTGTCTACAAATAAGAAAAAAAAGTGGGACTAAAATATCTTTGAATTTATCAGTTGCTTTGCTTGGACAAAAAAAATCAGTGCTCTGAACATTTCCAGACAATGTTTCACTCGTAATTCCATATAATTTTAGCATCTCAATTATTGCTTGGCTACAAGGCATAATAGTATAATTAAATGATTATCAACTTACTCGACTCGAAGTTGCTTACTTTCCCATTACAATTCTAACATTTCTTAATTATGAAGCGTGAACTGATACTTGGCAAAACGAGACTTTATTTTGGCTGCGATAAACACTGTTTAACGTAAGAGACTTTTCGGTATTTCAAATCAAAGTTTGGTTGAATTTATTTATTTGTATCGATAGCTAATGATGGATTTATGGTTGGTGGACTTTTCACTTTGTTTCCTTTCCAGACAGTGAGTTTCTGTAAGGGAAAGGTTTCTTTGGTTTTTATTCGTAATATAAACCCTAATACTGCTTTCTTGATTCTTTTCACTGAGGCACAATGCGGATTGTTAAAGAGAAAGTGGGTAGACATTATGCTTTTGATCCAGTATACTACTGATAGTTTCTGTATCCAGCCAGCTGACCTTCCCATAAGGAAACGAAAAGTACGACAGACTGAAGTTTGGAACCAAGAACGTAAGGCATACGAAAATAGTTTTAGTAAAGAAACCAGTTCGCCTTCCTAACACCCTCCCTTCACCAAAACAACAGTGATGACAACAGAATAGACCAGAAGTGAACAGACAGTTGTTGTTGCTTTGGGTACAATTACTCGCAACGAGAGTAATGATGAATTTGAATCCATCGAATAACGAAGTTTGAAGGAAATCTGGACAAAAACTACGAGATTTGCAACCAATATGACATTTGCTTGTTACGAAAGTCAATGAAGAAAATGCAAGATGCTACATTCCTCCACGTGGCTGATCTGCAAGCACAGCAATACGTTTGGTCCTTTGAATTTGAAGACCCAGACGATATAAAGACAAAATTATCACATTGATAAAATAGTCTACAAGTAATGTAGACATTAAAAAAATCACGTATGTCCGTTACCTATTTTTAAATAGAAATCAATCACCACTGGAAAACTTCTCATGATTTATAACTGACATTAATCTGAAACCTAAAGACTGTGAATTTGGAAATTTACAGATAATTTAATCAGACACAGGTTCATGTAGAAAACAGAAATGAAAGATACCTGAAAGACTGCTTCAGAATGTTGAGTGAATAAATGGTGAGCTCTTGAAATAAGCGCTACACTACTACTGAAACAAGTACTACACAGGTGAAAAGCATCACTGAAAATTCTTCACTCTCATCGGTGACACAAAATAAATATCAACAAACAAGAAAAAACAAATCTGAAAAATTTAAATTTACGTCATTCAAAGATCGTTGTAAACTCCCTTAGAAATGATTACATCAATTCATGCGGTAAACGCGATAGGATTTATTCACCTAAACATTTTCTTGACTTCAGAAAACGCGTAAAAGCATAAGCAAAATCATTTTGTCCATCTGTGCCAGTCTAACTAACCACCAGGTATGTCAGAAATATGTGTTCATGAAGTCGATTCGTCGTACAAATATTCATTTCTTGGTGGTGTCACAGAAGAAACAACTTCAGTCATATCTGACTGGACACAAGCCATCACAGCCGAAGGTAGACAGAGCACTGACTTCAAGCTTGATACTGCAGCACAAATAAATATTATTTCGAACAGCACACTGTGTTCATATTATACAGGCTCATTACAGGCAGCTAACGCCCAGCAGAGAAACTATAGCTAACATGCTCTCCTACCAGAAGGTGAGGTTAAACATATGCTCAGTCAGCAACGAGGTTATAAAACGTTAACATTTAAAATGTCAGCCTGAAAGCATATCATATTCAGGGAAAAGATGCGTCACTGAAAAGATATGTTGTACACCGTGAAATTTTCAGTGGATTATCCCGGTCTACCTTGGGAAATTACCTGCTAAAATTTGTGTCAAGTCATTGTCAGATGCTACTCCAGTTACACACCCTCCATGAATTCCATATAGAAAGCTGAATTTGATTGTATAGAGCAGCTTGGAAACAAACAACGCCATCCTGCAGTATGGGTCACAGAAAAGTGATGAAATAAGGTTTTCATCGTACCGGCCTCAATAAAATTATGCATGAACATCACCCAACAGTCACTGTCGTGGATGTTGGTGCACAAATTGGCAATACTACTTGTTGAGAGAGAGAGTGAGTGAGAGAGAATGAGAGAGAGAATGAAATAGAGACAGTGAGAGAGAGAGTGAGTGAGAGAGAGAGAGAGAGTGAGTGAGAGAGAGAGAGAGGGAATATTTTCTATATCGTACGAATAATGAAGCACTTATGGCAGAGTTGGAGAGAATTAGGTCTGGACTTTCGAAGACGATCACAATGCGCAAGGCCTGTCCTGGTACTTACTTTTTTTGTGTGTGCGTGTGTGTGATCGAACTTTGGGGTCTTTCACTTCTCAAAATCTGTTGTTTTGTGTGCAAAGACTTAATTTCATCCATCGATTTTGTTAGTTAGAATAAATAGATTTGCGTTAATTTCTTTTAATTCCGTTAATATGTCCTCGTTGGTAATTTTATCCGGTATGTTTGTGATAGGTTTCGGCGGCATTTCCCGTTCCACTTGCAGTAAATAGTAATAAGAAGAAGGAAGGAGGAGAATTTTGATTATACCCACATGGTGAGTTGTAAACTCAAATCTAGTTATTCCAATTAACAAAATCGATGGATTAAATTACCGTACCCAAGAAGCAACTAAAAATGAACAGAGAAGACAATCTACAGAGAAAATTAGTCGAAATTTGAACGAACTATGAACAACATTGCAATCAATTTTCACAAGCAATTTTGAAAAAGAATCATCACCAAAATATCAAAACCATAATGAACATATAATAATATCAGAACATTTAATTAAAAGCTGCATTAGCCATATTTGGTCCCAAAACCTAAACGCTAGAAAATTTTCCTTTTGGAACATGATAAGGCAGAAATATATGAAAAATGGATGAACTCAACACCATTAATTCTGCCACGTAAACTACAAATCAAACCAATCCCAGAAGAGCCCGAACAACAAAGACAACTTAAGAAGAAATTAGCGCTAGAGAAAATGAAAATAGAAATTGAGTTACTTAAACTTAGAGCATTGAATAACGAACAAAAATATAAAACCATCGATGAAGAAATGCACATCGAACTCACTAAACATGCTGATGAACAACTTTTTGAAAGTGTTATAAAACTATGGAAAGATAGCTGCGAGTCGGAAGAAATAATTTCCCTTCAACGGTGGGAAAACAGAGATAATTTATTCCTTAGTTACAAAACTCAGTTTAAAAGAGACTACAGTTCAGATAGCCCTTCCTGAAAAAAATCTATCCATCATCGAAGAAACTTGACCAACGGAATTCCAGCCTATTTACCTAGACAGCAAAACTAGCCCCCCAGCATCTCAAACATAATTAAAAACCCGGACAATTTACACCAACAACGAAATCCGGACCACGTACTTCCCACCAATTTACCCAGACAGCAAAATCAGCCTCTCAGTAACCTTAATACAATTAATAACGCTGATAATTTCTACCAACCAAATTACAATAAACATTTTTGAGACTGAGTGGAGAGAAACAGGGACACACGTTGGAACAAAACATACAGGAGAAACGCAAAGTAATTAATTTAGCAAAGAAAACTCTCTCTGCAACAAAAATCAGTAAACTAGCTAAAGGACTGAAATTTACCCCAACCCCACGAAGATCTAACCAGAATTAAATTAAAAACAATATTTCGAAATTCTACAGAAAACTACGACTCACAGAAGCACTAACTGACTACAGCAACGAGGATGAATCACTGGTTAAAAACAAGCAATTGTCTCCCACCTAAAGGTACGATTAAGACACTAGATGACTTCTGCGACCAGATCGAAAATTTCCCAAATATTTTCCATAAGCGAAAAAATAATTAGAACTTCAACAATATGGAATGGAAAAATCTAACTGAACCACAAAACGACAAAGAATTGACAATTAAAGAAGTAGACAAAGGAAATGCTGCAGTCCTGATGGACACAGAATACTACAAGAACCTAGATTATATCACGAACTTTAAATGCAAACCTATTCTTTTTTACTGCCTACCTAAAATACACAAGAGTAAGATAGTTAACGAAGCCTGAAAACAATCACCAGGCAAATATATAAATATCCTAGCGCCTGAAGATTTAAAGTTTAAACCCATTATAGCTGGCCCACCTTGTGAAACCCGCCGCCTAAGCAATTTTCTAGACATTCTACTGAAACCCTTGCTGATATGATTGAGCACCTACCAAAAACAACTAATGAAGAGACATTACTGGTTACCTTCGATGTTATCAATCTTTACACCAATATCCAACATGACTATGGAATAGAAGCAATAAAATTCTGGCTGAAAAACTACCCCGGAGAACTTCCGGAATGCATAAACCAGGTTTTTATTATTGAAACATTAAAATTTATGCTTCAGAACAATTATTTCCTATTTGACGACACCTACTATCGTCAAAAATGCGGAATTGCGATGGGAACGAAAGTAGCCCCTGTTCATGCGAACCTAGTAATGAGATATTTTGAATTCACCATATATGAAGTGTCACTGCAAAAATATGGATATACATTTCACCATTATATAAGGGAAAACTGGATGACTGCTTTATCATATGGAATGAGACCACCGATAAGCTTTTAGAACTTAAATCAATACTAAATGATATAAACCCTAACATTCAATTTTCAATGGAATATGCAACGAACAGCTCCCTTAGATATTATGATAAAAAAAGTCAACAACCAAATTGTAACT
>NC_142938.1:37227021-37232021 GCF_046866305.1 Octopus bimaculoides
AAATTTTATATTTTTAAGTTTTAATTCAATGTCAAAAATTTACATTATGTGGGTTGATAAGTTATCAACGATTCCATGAAAGGGCCGATGATATAAGAAGTTTGCCAATTTTTGATCTATGTAAATATTTATATAAATATCTAAATAAATATTTATATAAAAAGTGAAAAATTAGTTATATCTTTTAGAGGGAAGTTCTGATAACGTTTACGCTACGTTGAGTCATTTCTGCTTGATGGAATTAGAAACATTTAAAAATATTTTTAACCAACTCAGTATATTTCAGATTTCGAAATCTTTTAATATTCGCCAAGAATATTGACTATTTTTGAGTGAGTTGCTTGTCTCTGGTTCGACATAACAACTTGATAATCGATTTGATCGGCCTGACTCACAGCTTATCAGGCAGCATGTTAGTCATCAGACATGTTCTTTTTCCTTCACAGAACTTGTAATTATTCTTCCTTTCTTGTTCCAAGATGGAAAGATTTCGTCAATAATCCGAAGACGTGGCAGTGATGCTGGTGACGTCAGCAATGATGATGATGATGATGACGACGATGACAATGATGAGAGTGATGATGACGACGACTGTGATGATGATGGTAATGATAGTGATCATGAGGATGACAACGCAGATGACATTGATGATGGTTTTGATGAGAGTGATGATTAGAGCTTTGAAGTTGATGTGCTTGTGAAGAAGAAATAATGGAAGTGGAAGAAAAATAGCGATGATGCGGATAATGAATGCTGGTGATAATGACGATAGTTGACTGTGATGTTGATATGGATAATGCTAGTGATAATGATGATGAATAGGAGGCTGGGTGGGGGTAATAATTAAAAGAGGGGAAGAAAGGAAGAAAAAGGCGGACGATGTCGATGTTTAGCAACGTTACATTTTCTACTCCATATACTTCGTGATTTTCAAAGAGGTTTTTTGATTTCATAGCCACAAAATGTGTGTGTGTGTGTGTGTGCACGCACGCACACACACACACACACACACACACACACACACACACACATAAAATACAGGTACGTTCATCCGAGCACCTCAAAAACATGAACAGCAGCAGGAGAAACAGCAACAGTAATAAAATAATAGCAGCAATAATAATTTTGTTTGTAGCCAGAAGGCCCACCACACTTTGGCAGGGAGAGTTAATCGATTAAACTCTCCATAGTACATGACCGGTATCTTATTTAATCAACCACAAAATAGTGAAAAACAAGATCGACACTAAAACGAAAATAAACAGTGCAAGATATTCTACTAATTCTATCTTAGGTGTCTTTCAGCACAGCCTCGGATCGATTCAAATATTGTGAATAAAGTTGGGTAGACGGAACCTGTGTGGAATCCAGTCGGATGGATTGTACCTATAATTCAAATGTGCAACACTGACTCTCACCGAGGATTATGTTAAGGACACGCGTGGCTGTGGAATACTCAGCCATTTATCGGCTAATTCAGTGATCAGGCGGATCGGTTGTTCAAACAACACAGTGTCAAAATTAGTGGACGTTTATTTATTTATAAATTGCTTTACTCTTGCTGCGTGAGAAAAAACGTTTCGTACCAAATTGGTAAAAGTACTGAAGACACTCTATAGTGTAAGAATTAAAATAAATAAATAAATAAAATCAATATGTTTATCTTTTTACTGAAAAGGAACTTTAATTTGAATGTTTAAAATAGAAGAATGTATTATTTCTTCTCGACGAGATTTTTATTGTTTATAATGGTAGTAATTTATGTGCATATTGCTTTTAATTTGCTTAATAGAAAGTATTAGTTTATTTGCTTTATTAATCTATATAATTGTAGTTGTGACTACAACTCTATTAGTAAGGGACTTTATTAAAATCAAAGTTAATGATTTCCAGCAAAAATTGACACTTCGATGTTCCTATTGTTCATTAAATATGCCTATTCAACTGAAAGGTGTTTTTATGTTTATATTAAATGTGCTTTTGTTCACTCAAATTTTTCGTCGTCTGGTGTTATATCTTTTTTTCAGCAGGAATGATATTTTACAAATGTTCCTGCGTGTTTTACTCCCCACCATAGCCCGATTATTTTAATATTTTAATTGAAAAGAAGCTACTTTTAGGCAGTTTATTAACCATATTTACGTGAATTACTTATGTTAAATTTTCATGAAATGACCACTTTTACAATCATTTATTCGTTTCAAATGTTCACACACTTTATCAACCACGGAAGGATGAAAGGCAAAGTCGACCTCGGCAGAATTTGAACTCAAAATTTAAATACAGATGAATGTTGCTACGCATTTTTGTCCGGTGTACTAACGATTCTGCCAGTTCGCCACCTTTTTTATCATATTAGGATATCTATTATTCACGAAAATAAAAATAGCAAGAACACTCAGAGAGCGCAAAACTCCGCCAAGGCAACACTAACGTCCTCTCAACGATTAGCCAGAGGTGATTTTTAAAATGAGAATATCTGAAATAAACTCGATTGCTCTCACAAACGAGAATACTAAAAATGAACCCGACGACTTAATAATTAAGTAAAAAGACAGGAAAAATAATCCAGAATCCTTGTCCGGTACCGAATCGATCCCAAAATCTAATCAGTTCGTGCCAGTCACGAGGTCAAACATCCCTGAAAGTTTCATCCTGATCAATCCAGCGGTTCTTGAGATATCTTGTCCACGGACAAACAAACACGACTCAAAACAATACCTCCACCGTCGTTAAGGCGGAGGTAATAATGATAGAAACGGAACTAAGAAGAGCGTTGCATTTTAAATATTAAGCAAAATGCTATTTGCTATATTATTAGTGTTATAAAAAAGCTGGAAATAAAATTTGAAGCAATATAACAAAATATTTTGCATAAAAGATAAAAACAAACAAAAAACAAGCAAATTGTAAACACTGAACCTTCTCCCATCATTTTCAGTCATATTTTGCTCACTGTATTTTGCTCACTGAAATCACGATAACCAACTCATTTTAAACCGGACAAAGATTTTTGTGAAATATGTCTCGTATATACAAATATTAAGCATACGTGTATGGTTTAATTAGTTAATATTTTAGAAAAATCACGATCCCTCTCTAAACGAATAGCGTACTCCATAGCTCTCCTTTGACATTTGCCAGTCCTTTGCGAGCTCGAAAAGCCCCCAAGGAAACACCACCGCCAAGCTCATGAATCACTTGTTCTCGTTGAGTATTAATTATTTGTATGAACAAAAGAATGTAAATAGTAGAAAATAAGTTTGGAATTTCATTTTGTGTCATTAAGTCGTAAATATCGATTTCAGATTTTGGCGCAAGGCCAGCAATTTTTTTTGGGGGGGGGGGGGGGGTTAAGTCGATTGCATCGACTCCATTACTCAACTGGTACTTATTTTATCGACCCCCAAAGAATGAAAGGCAAACTCGGTTGAATTTGAACTCAGAACGTAAGGCTGAAGAAATGCTGCTAAGCATTTTGCCCAGTAAGCTAATTAAGTCATAAATATCACTGTAATATTCATTATCATCTTACCAATAAACCTGAAACATCAGTGAGTATGCAAGAAAATATCATTATTATATGTAAGAAACTATTTGTTTTCCTCGACCCAATTATTCAATAAATGAAAAATACTTCAAAATACAAACCCATCATAACAATTCTCTGAATGAAAGACCTTAAGCACCATGTAAATTAACATATGCGGCGGGGGTGAATTCTCTCGGTAAATCATATATTTCTAAATACTAGCTTTATTATTGATTTATTTCCTCGGTGAAAGGAAACCTAGAGAGCATTTCGATTGAAGCATGTAGTTACACAGTGATATCGTGTTGGTTGCTAGTGGCAACGTACATTTCCTGTTGATACCTTGCATCAGTTATCCAAAATGTGTATTAAATAGACTGCAGATAATTTGCAGTTTGGTTATATGATGTGTTCTACACCAGAAATTTAATACTTTTATACATTTACCACTAGGGATCTAGGAAGAAAATTGGTTGGTGGGGGAAATAGTGGCGGAAGAGATTTGCACAGTAGTAGCATAATAAAAGAGAGAGGAATGTTAATATAGCATAAGTTGAAAATCAATCACACTAAAGTTAATGTCATCACCTTATTCCTAGTACGTGTGTGTGTGCATATATATATATATATATATATATATATATATATATATATGTATATGTATGTGTGTGTGTGTGTGTGTGTATATGTATATATATATGCATATATATATATATATATATATATATACATATATATATATGTATGTATATATATATATATAAATATATATATATATATATATATATATATATGTATGTATATGAATGTATGTGTGTATATGTGTATATATATATATATATATATATATATATATATATACATGCATACATACATATACGCACACATATTTCAGTGAGTGTATGTAAGTATGTGTGTATGTGTATACGTAGTAAAAAATCTATATATACGAAGAAGAAATTAAATGAATAAGCTGATAGCAGCAATTTTAATAAAGTGAATTTGATGAAATATGCATATTAATGTGCCGCGATTTGTAGACATAAAACTACGACATGAGTAATAAGAGAAAAAATGACGATGGTTTTACACATTCATTCTGAGTATACTTTGGCAGAATCGGACATGTATATGCTAATCGCTGTTGTTTTTTGTCATTGGAGAATAATTACTCCTTTCACAGGAATGTGTGTTTATAACACATTCGATTCAATAGCTGAAGGGGTCTTACGGAAGAAGTTGTCCCCCAAGGACGAAATACAACAGTAATTAGCATACTCACTTTCGAATGTCATAACACATTAAGAATGAATTTGTTAGTCATCGTTTTCATTCTCCGTGCATATGAGGATTCGTTATCAGTTGGCAGATATCAGCATAGATCAGGAAATTATTTTTTTGCTCAAATTATAAACAGCAGCTTCAAAATCATTAGTTTAGGGTAGCTTTGGCTGAAGACGCCCAATGA
>NC_142938.1:37239521-37292021 GCF_046866305.1 Octopus bimaculoides
TATATATATATATATATATATATATATATATATATATATCAAGGCACTCACACATATAGAACACTGCACATATTTCCATGTGTGTATATCCACACATGCACACTCACATACGATAAAGGGGGATAGCTTAATGTATATCGATAAAAAAAAAAACGACGTTCGTTCGAATAGATTAGAGAAAGAAAAAAGAAGCAGGTGTATCTATCAGTTATGGTATGTGGGTTTCTTGCAGGTATAATGATATTAGGGCGGAATTTTGTCGTTTGAAAATTCGATAGCTTTGAAGTTTTTCAGAGTTCTAAACGTTTTCTGTCGGAATGATTAATCCAGCAGGGAGGGTTTGTTCAGTAAATTTACATAGCAGAAATGAATATCGTAAATTTCAGATGTGTCGAGTCAGGAAGACATTATTGTGGCTGTGTTGCTTAGCAGAGGATTGAGTAATCCAGACAATTTTCCAGAGTGTTTTAGAAACATCTGAGAACCAGATATGTAATGATAATGAGTTTTAGAGATATGTGGTGATAATGAGTTTAGAGTTTTAGAAGAGAGTAATCCATCATCCCTTTACAATCTCCAGGAAACAACGATGGCCTTCTCATTTAAAAATTGCAGAATATATAGTTTAAACGTTGTCACAGTATTCCTTGGAAATTTTAGCTCCGTATATAAGGGTTTACTGGTACATTCTTACTCCAGGCGCAGTTATTGTAGAAAAAGGCATATTTTTATAGTATAGTATTTTCTCAAATTAAATAGTTCTCCTTGGCGGGATTTGAACACTTTATCGTAGACTTTCTCCCTTCCTTCCTCTGTTCTCTCTCTCTCTCTCTCTCTTTGCCTTTCTCTCTCTCTTTGCCTTTCTCTCTCTCTTTGCCTTTCTCTCTCTCTTTGCCTTTCTCTCTCATCCTCCTTCTCTTCTATCTGCTGTCCTCACGTAACACGTGACTAACTTTCTAATCTCTGCCTTTTCGCCACCGGACGCTTATCGTTTCAAATTACATTTGTTTACTTTCGTACGTCCACCCTGTATCATCTTGTTTGTCCGAGCCCTAATTCTACGCAAATCTTGCGGACGCCGCCGATGTAAGAAGTTCCCAGTCTTATCGTTAAAGGTACGAAACTGGGTATTAGTATTTTTGGTGGATAACTGAGGAAGGATTAAGGACCTTCTATGTCTGTCCGACGTGTACGTTTTGTAGTATTTAATGCATTTTCATTATCTATCTATCTATCTATCTATCTATCTATCTATCTATATAAGTAATACGCAGACATATTCACATACACATATAAATATACACACACCTACACTCATATACGCACTGAACTATGAGTCCACCACATCAGGATATTAGTATCGCTATATCAAAGATGTGTGTGTGTGTGTGTGTGTGTGTGTGTGTGTGTGTGTGTGTGTGTGTGTGTGTGTGTGTGTTTTGAGCACATCATTTATTGAGGTAAACATCTTCCATCTTGCTCTTATTCTTTTCGAGCGGATCGGCCATGCCGCAAATATCACAGACAACATATGAATCCGCGCAGTTGTCGAACTCATTTATAGGCACAAAAATCATATATCTTATACCTAAAAAATCACATTAAAACATCTTTCTATAATGAAACATACTAAATTTGTTCCTTCTACCAAAAAGTATACGTGTAGACTAGGGGTGCATTTTATGTCGGCAAATACAGTACATCTCTCTCTCTCTCTCTCTCTCTCTCTCTCTATATATATATATATATATATATATATATATATATATATATATATATATATTATCTTTTACCTTTTACATGCAGGGGCACCGCCTTGATGAATCTTAGTCGAGCTAATCAAACCCAGTACTTACTGATTTTTTATATATATATATACATATATATATATATATATATATATATATATATATATATATATATATATATATATATATATATATATATATATATATATATGTGTGTGTGTGTGTGTGTGTGTGTGTGTGTGTGTGTGTGTAGAGTGTTAGGTGTGATGTACAGAAGTAAATATTGAAAAAAAAGTCGTCAGAATTTTGGAATAACTTCTTTCATTTATTTTATACATATATTAGCTTTCGTTCGTCTTTCGAACTTGTCAAATATAATTCTATGAGAATACAGAGATCTTGCTTATTTATATAAAAACAGGTGTTTTGCGGGGTTTTGTTTATAATCGAACATTGTTTTGTTTTTTGGGGGTGAGGCTTTGGAGACAATGAAAGATGTATAAGCAGATAGATAGATAGACAGGCAGATAGAGAGATAGATAGATAGACTGATAGTCAGACAGATAGAGAGATGGATGTAGTAAAAGAGAGAGAGAGAAGGGCCATTGTATTGAAATGATCTTTTTAAGGAGTGTCAATAAAAAAAAAAGTTAAAAGCTTGTTTACTACTTACTGTATTGTTTTGAGAGGGTTTCTAGGGATGGTAGAAGAAGGAAGAAAAGAAGAAAGGAAGAAGAGAAGAAAAATAGAGAATATATATCTATATATATATATATATATATATATATAAAGTATGTATATATATATATATATATATATATATATATATATATATATATATATATATATAAAAGATAATAAGAGTGAAAAAACTACAGAAGGCTTGTGTTACATGGTTAAAGTATATATTTAAATTATGTCAGAAAAATGTTATCAAATTTTTTTGGTATATAAACATTGTATTTGGAGAAATAACCGGTTTCGTGTTGTCGTTTCAAATTTCTCTACTTCATTGTAACATGTGTTCGCTCCAGTCTGAAAAGAAGAGTTCTAGATAGGGGGAGGTAATTAGGGATTTCTTCCGGTATAAGGGAGGTAATCGAAATCTAGGAGGTGGTAGAATTTGATTAATTCACCATGGTTTTGTTCTATATTTTTTTCCCTCTCAGTGGGGTGATGAATTTCCTTATTTAAATGTGTTAGCAATGGTTAAGTTTGGGTTTGTATTTTTGAATGAAAAGGGTTTCCTTATTTAATCTAATTTGTGTTGGTGTTCTAATGGCACATTGATAGAAAGGAAAGATTATAAATTGTGGTAGCATTTGTTTTGCGCATTTCTCAATATGCCCACTAAGAGGTATCATTCGGTATTCTGGGCATACAATCTGCTGTCGATGCAGAGTGCATCTGCGTCTGAGCGATAATCCTGTGGACCATATGTAGTTTTCGTGGCAGCCCGAGCATCTTATTACATAAATAAGGTTTTCTGAGGCACAAGTAAAGTCAGATTTAACTTTGAATTTTTCTCCCTCTTTGAAGAGGAATTCTGAACCTTCTAGAATGTTTGGGCATGTTGCGCAATTTGGACGACCACATTTTTTTACTTTTGCATCTGTTATTTTGGAAAATAATTTTGCCTTTGTGAGGATCTTTTTCAGTGATTTTGGTTGTTTGTAGCTTTTAATGATTTTGTGTGTGTGTGTAAAATTTCCTTTAATTTGGGGTCCTTATGTAGCATTGGTATGTTTTGGGTGATGATGGTGAAGGTTTCTTTGTTTCTGGGGTTGTATGTGGATATGTACGGCAGTATTTTCGGGGAAGGGGTGTTGCTGTGTTTAACTTTTCTTAAGTTTTCTATGTCAATTTGTGATGCACGTCTGATTCCATCCTCTATGAGTTGAACTGGGTAGTGTCTGTCAATTAGTGTGTTTTTGAGTTCTTGTAGTCTATAGTCTCTAGTATTTTGTTCTGACACTATTGTGCATATCCTTCTTGCAAGGTTGAAGGGGATGTTTGTCTTAGTGTGTCTTGGGTGACATGAATCAAATAGTAGATATTGTTTGGCGTCTGTGGTTTTGTAAAATATGTCCGTTTCTATTTTTAGGTTTACTTTTTTAATTAGTATATCCAAGAATGTGAGCTCCTCTTGGTTGTACTCCATTGTGAACTGTATGTTTGGGTTGACACTGTTCAATAGACTTTTGAATTTCAAGAGTTCATCTGTGTTTTCATTCCAGAGTATGAAACAGTCGTCCAGGAACCTTTTCCAATTTTCTTTTATGTATTGGGAAAGGGTGTTTCCAAAGGTGAATAAAAATTCCTGGTATATTATTATTTCCAAGTAACCCATTGTTAGGTTCGCAATGACTGGAGCTGCCCTAGTGCCCATAGCAATTCCGGATTTTTGTCGGTAGAAAGTATTGTCAAACATGAAGTGGTTGTTTCGTAAGATGAATTCAACTGATTTAGTAATGAATTCTTTACTGATCCTGTTTGGGATTTCTTTCTGGAATTGATCCAGCCAGAACTGAATTGCCTCTAGTCCATAATTATGAGGTATACTGGTGTATAAATTAATCACGTCAAATGAGACCATGATTGTTTTTTCCTTGACTTTCTTTGGGAGGTGATTTAACATATCCCAGTCATCTCTGATATAGCTATTGATGTGTTTAAGGAAGGGTTTTAGGAGGATGACCATAAATAGACTTAGTCTGTGTGTTTCACAGGCTGGGCCAGCTATGATGGGTCGCAATTTTAGGTCCCCCGGGTTTGGTGTATGTATGTATATCTTTGGTGATTTTTTGATGGTCTCATTTATGATCTGGCTTTTGTGTATTTTTGGCAGACCATAGAAGAGGCTAGGCTTGCATTTGAAGTTTGTTAGAAAATCAATCTCCTTGGTTGTCAGTTCATTTCCATGTGTTTTAATTAGTGAGGACAGGGTTTTCATTATTTTTTGTGGGGTGTAGTTTGTGACTTTTTCATAGTGTTGATTGTCATCCAGCATGGAGATTACTAGGTTTCTATAGTATAATGTGTCCATTATTACAACTGCACTTCCTTTATCTGCTTCCTTAATCGTAATATCTTCATTATTTTGGAGTTCTATTAGTTCCTTCCATTGTGTAGTGTTAAAGTTTGAGTTAACTGTCTGTTTATGCATAGTGTGGTAAGGGAAGTTCTCGATGTGGTTGCAGAATTCATCTAGATTTTTATTTCTACCTTTGTGTGGGATGTGCTCACTTTTGTTTTGACTAGTGAGTCATCTTCAGTGTTGTGATTGGTTAATGCTTCTGTGAGTCTTAATTTTCTACAGAATTCTGTTATACTGTCCTTCAATTCATTTTGGTTGGCTCTGCGTGGAGTTGGGGTGAATTTTAGCCTTTTTGAGAGGATGTCTATTTTTATGCTTGAAAGAGGTTTGGTTGAGAGATTGATTATCTTCGTTCTTTCCTGATTACTAGATTCGAGCCTGTGTCCTGATGTCTCTGGTCTGGGGCTAAAAAATGTTGTTTGTAATTTTGTTTGCATGAGCTGTCTGTGAGGTTATATGGGATTGGTTCGGGGGAATGGTAGTATTGTTGCCTTAGATTGTTATATGTGTGTGGGTGTCTATGGGTATTTTGGTTAGTGATGTGTGTAACTCTAGTATGTGGGATGTTTCTTGATCTGGTGTTATTTTGTGTTGTTCTTGAGTTCGGTGGGGGCCAGTAATTTTGGGTCATAGGGTAGTAGTGACTAGCATGTGGTGTGTTTCTTATCCTAGTGTTGTTTTGGGTTGTTATGGGGTGGTTATGCCTGGTATTGGGACGTTATTGGTGTGTTCTGTTCCTGGTGTATGGGTGATCTTTAGGTTTGGTGCAATCTATTTCATAAATGCGTTGTCTGTCAGCTTGTTCCCTGTTTAGTTTTGGGTGGTTCAAAAGTGGTGGTTGTAAGTGATTTCTATTTATGGTGTATGGAGGGTAATGAGGAGGGTTGTTGTTGATTAAGTGGTTGAAATTGGTGGTGGTTTGTGCGTTGTTCAGTTTTTGTTTATTATTTATAGTTCTTTTCTTTAGGAAAGGATTATCTGTGCTGAATTCTTGTTTAAAAGTTGATTCATATCTTTGGAAGAAATCATTGCTTTTTTCCCAGCGTAGGAGAGAGTTTCTTTCTTCTTTTTCACAGACTTCTTTCCAAAAATTTATGGTATTTTCGAGGGGTTGTCCCTCGGTTTGTTTGTTTATTTCCCTGTGCATCACTTCGTCGATGTTTTTATATTTTTCTTCATTAGTGGAGGCACTAAGTCTTAGTAGTTCAATCTCTGATTTTAGATGAAATAGTGCTAACTTTTCCCTGATGGTCCTCTGTCCGTCAGGTTCATTTGGTATTGTTTTGATCTGGAATTTGCGTGGGAGAATAATTGGTGTTGGGTTCATCCATCCCTCGTAAATATCTGCTTTGTTGGAATTTTTTATCATATTCCAGTAAGCGAGTTTTCTATTATGGAGGCTTGTATTCCAAATATTCTCTATTTTTCTTTTTGTTTAAATTGACTTGTGTAAGTATGGCGTCCTGATGTGTTTCATTTGGTGTGCATTGGCTGTTATTCGGTTTGTTTGTGAATACCGACTTTAGTGTAGTACACAGAGTGTTTAAATCCTTACTAATTTGTTCTTGTTTGAACATGAATTCGTCGACAGTATCGTGTAGAGGAGGTTGTTGTTCATTGTTAGGTTTGTTAATGTACATTGATTTGAGGGTTGTGCATAAAAGTTGTAAATCATTACTAACCTTATCAGTTTAGTGAGTAGTGACTTCACTGTTTATCCTTTCCCGGGCGAGTAGATTTGAGTCCTCGATTTTGTTATTTAAGGAAATGAGGTGTGAGTTAATATTTTTGAGTTCTTTAAGTATATCCTCGTTTGTAATTTTATCCGAAGTATTGGTCTTCTGTGGCATTTTCGGTCTCACGTGTTTTAGTATATGGGTGAGAAAGTTGGTATGTAAAAGCACGTGGTTGGATGTATAAAAGATAATAAGAGTGAAAAAGCTACAGAAGGCTTGTGTTACATGGTTAAAGTATATATTTAAATTATGTCAGAAAAATGTTATAAAATTTTTTTGGTATATAAACATTGTATTTGGAGAAATAACCGGTTTCGTGCTGTGTCAACCCAAGCATACAGTTCACAATGGAGTACGACCAAAAGGAACTCCCATTCTTGGATATACTAATTAAAAAAGTAAACCTAAAAATAGAAACGGACATATTTTACAAAACCACAGACACCAAACAATATCTACTATTTGATTCATGCCACCCAAGACACACCAAGACAAACATGCCCTTCAACCTTGCAAGAAGGATATGCACAATAATGTCAGAACAAAATACTAGAGACTATAGACTACAAGAACTCAAAAACACACTAATTGACAGACACTACCCAGTTCAACTCATAGAGGATGGAATCAGACGTGCATCACAAATTGACATAGAAAACTTAAGAAAAGTTAAACACAGCAACACACCTTCCCCGAAAATACTGCCGTACATATCCACATACAACACCAGAAACAAAGAAACCTTCACCATCATCACCCAAAACATAACAATGCTACATAAGGACCCCAAATTAAAGGAAATTTTACACACACACAAAATCATTAAAAGCTACAAACAACCAAAATCACTGAAAAAGATCCTCACAAAGGCAAAATTATTTTCCAAAATAACAGATGCAAAAGTAAAAAAATGTGGTCGTCCAAATTGCGCAACATGCCCAAACATTCTAGAAGGTTCAGAATTCCTCTTCAAAGAGGGAGAAAAATTCAAAGTTAAATCTGACTTTACTTGTGCCTCAGAAAACCTTATTTATGTAATAAGATGCTCGGGCTGCCACGAAAACTACATAGGTCCACAGGATTATCGCTCAGACGCAGATGCACTCTGCATCGACAGCAGATTGCATGCCCAGAATACCGAATGATACCTCTTAGTGGGCATATTGAGAAATGCGCAAAACAAATGCTACCACAATTTATAATCTTTCCTTTCTATCAATGTGCCATTAGAACACCAACACAAATTAGATTAAATAAGGAAACCTTTTTCATTCAAAAATACAAACCCAAACTTAACCATTGCTAACACATTTAAATAAGGAAATTCATCACCCCACCGAGAGGGAAAAAAATATAGAACAAAACCATGGTAAATTAATCAAATTCTACCACTTCCTAGATTTCGATTATCTCCCTTATACCGGAAGAAATCCCTAATTACCTCCCCCTATCTAGAACTCTTCTTTTCAGACTGGAGCGAACACATGTTACAATGAAGTAGAGAAATTTGAAAAGACAACACGAAACCGGTTATTTCTCCAAATACAATGTTTATATACCAAAAAAATTTTATAACATTTTTCTGACATAATTTAAATATATATTTTAACCATGTAACACAAGCCTTCTGTAGTTTTTTCACACTTATTATCTTTTATACATCCAGCCACGTGCTTTCACATAGCAACTTTCTCACCTATATATATATATATATATATATATATATATATATATATATATATATATATATATATATATATATGGGAGAATATACAAAAAATAACAACAGACGAGGACAGGTGGTGTAAATAACAAAAGTATATATTAGTATGACGCTCGGGAATACGGAAAGTCTTTGACGTTTCGAGCTACGCTCTTCAACAGAAAGAATACGGAGACAAGGAGAAAAACACGGAGAAAAAAAATTGAATAGTGTTCAGTCAACGGTCAATCATAATAATGGCCGATCATAACAATGGCTGACCGGAAGTTAGAAATTCTTATTTCAGGAGAGCTAAGAAAGGGGGAGATAACAAACGGTGATCGGGAACGAGGGGCTGTGTGTGGGAGGTAGACTGCTGGTGATCTTGACGTATGTAGTTTGAAAATGGGGGAAGGGAGAAAGGGAGAAAGTAGTTGGTCAGTTGTAGTGTGTGCGTGGTGTGATGCGAGGGTATTGGTGTGGTGTGCGTGGTGTGATGCGAGGGTATTGGTGTGGTGTGATGTGAGGGTGTTGGGAGGTGGGGAAGGCATGGGTGGAGTGTGGGGTAGAGGTAGGGGTCTGTGGGTAGGGTGGGGTATGTGGGTAGGGGTGGGTGGTGGTTGTAAGGAATTGGATGGGGTGGAGTGGGAAGGTAGAGTAGGAGTATGTTGGGGTGTGGTGGGATGAGCTTATGAGGGGGTGTTGACGAGGAGGGAGAAGGGGAAGGTGGATGTAAGAGAGGGGGAAGATGGGTATGGGAGGGGAGAGGAAGAGAGGAGAGAGGGTGGGTATAAGAGAGGGAAGGGGGATGGAGAGAGGGGGAAGGTGGGTATGGGAGGGGAGAGGAAGAGAGGAGAGAGGGTGGGTATAAGAGAGGGAAGGGGGATGGAGAGAGGGGGAAGGTGGGTATGGGGGGAGAAAGAGGGGAAGGTGGGTATGGGGGGAGAAAGAGAGGAAGAGAAAGAGAGTGAGAGAGAGGGAAGAGGGGTATGGGGGGGGGGGGGAGAAGGAAAGGAAGAGAAAGAGAGTGAGAGAGAGGGGAAGAGAGTGAGAGAGTAAGGGTGAGAGAGTAAGAGAGTAAGAGTGTAGAGAGTAGGAGAGTAAGAGTGTAGAGAGTAAGAGTGAGAGAGGGGGGAGTACGAGAGAAGAGAGTGAGAGAGAGTAAGAGAGAGGAGAGAAAGAGTAGGGGTGAAGAGAAGTGGGAGTGGAGAGATGTATGAAGAGAGGTGAAGAGACGTACAAAGAAGTAGGAGTCGGAGCAGGAGGTGGGGAGGGGGGAGATGGGTGGTAGGAGGGAGGGTGGGGGAGAGAGACAGGAGGAGGGGATTAGATGAAGAGTGGAGGGGAGTTGAGCCCATGTGGCGCAAAGGAGCGAAGATAGAAGATTAATCCCTGTTCACGGTGCAAACGGGAGTCCGGATGGCCCCTGTGCATGGACAATCCAAACACAGACAGGTGTTGCCGCAAGGAGTGGCCGGCAGAACGGAAGTGGCGTGACACCGGGGTGTCATTGCCGACGTTGATATCTCGGAGGTGTTCCGCGAATCGGTCGGCCAGGCGGCGCCCCGTTTGTCCGATGTACAGGGATTGGCAGAGAGAGCAGGAGAGGCAATATATGATGTTGGTAGACGTGCAGGTGAAGGAGTCGGTGATGCGATAGGGTCGGTGATGGGTGCTGGTGAGGAGGGTGGTGTTGGAGAGGTAAGGGCAAGTGCGGCAGCGTGGGCGGGAGCAGGGGAACGAGCCAGGTTGGGAGGTTGGGTTGGGGAAGAAGCTGTGGACCAAGAGGTCCCGTAGGTTGTGGGCTCGTTTGAAGGAGGGGAGGGGTCGATTAGGGAAGATGTGGGAGGTGGAGGGGTCGGACTGGAGGCGCCGAAAAGCTCGGAGAATGGAGCGTTGGAGGGGTAGGGTGGTGGGATGGTAGGTGAGGGGAAAAGGGAGGCGGGAAACGGCAGGGCGGGTTCGGGGGGAGAGAGCAGATGCACGGTCCACAGAACGTGCTCTGGCAAGGGCGGTGTGGATGGTGGTGGGTGGATATCCACGCAGGCTAAAGTGGTGAGCCATGAGTTGAGACTGAGTCTCAAAGTCATGGCTGTCGCTACAAAGTCTGCGTAGACGGAGGAATTGGGAATAGGGGATGGAAAGTTTTGTGTGTCTAGGGTGGGAGGAGGAGAAGTTGAGATAGGAGTGTGAGTCTGTGTGTTTGTAGTGGATGGAGGTGCTAAGGGCGGAGTGGAGGATGCTGACCGAAATGTCGAGAAAGGGGACAGAGGTGTCAGAGACAGTACAGGAGAAGTGGAGGGCAGGATGGAAAGATTGAACGAAAGAGAGGAACGAGTCAAGATGTTCGCGGGAGAGAGAGGTGGCACCGATACAGTCGTCGATATACCGACCGTATAGTTCGGGAGTGGGACCAGTGAAACTGGAGAATATTTGGGCCTCAACATAACCAACGAAGAGGTTCGCGTAGTTGGGGCCCATTCTCGTCCCCATGGCCACTCCCGAGAACTGCTGGTAGATATCTCCCGCGAACGAGAAGCAGTCGAGAGATAGGACAAGTTCGGCCAGACGAATGAGTGTGGAGGTGTCGGGTTGTGGGTTGGGGCGTTGGTCTAGAAAAAACTTCAGGGCACGCAGCCCCTCGTCGTGGGGGATCACTGTATAGAGGCTCTGGATGTCTAGAGTGAAGAGAAGCTTAGAAGGGCCGGGAGGGAAAGAGAAAGAGTTGAATAGACGAAGCGCGTGGTTAGTGTCATGAATGTGGGAAGGGAGAGAAGCCACTAGGGGGGCGAGGACACGGTCTAGGTATTTTGAGATAAGCTCGGTGGGGCAGTTGCAGGCGGAGACGATGGGGCGGCCAGGGTTGTTCGGTTTATGGATCTTGGGGAGGAAGTAAATGGTGGGGGTGCGTGGGGTGCGAACAATAAGGTTGGAGGCGGTAGCGGGGAGACGGGAGGAGAGGATGAGGTCATGGATAGTGGAGGACACAGTCTGTTGGTAGCTGGGCGTGAGGTCGGAGGGCAGAGGGCGGTAGAATGAGGTATCTCGAAGTTGACGGAGAGCTTCCGCCTCGTAGAGGTCCGCGCGCCATACTACCACGGCTCCACCCTTATCAGCCGGTTTTATGATGATGTCCGTGCGGCGTCGGAGGGATCGAAGGGCCGAGAGTTCGAGATGGACGCCTGGAAAAGTTAAACCGGCCCACAGCGCGTTGGCAGGCGCCCGCGAAAAGATCAACTGCCTGGAACTGGCCAGGAGCAGGCGTCCACTGGGATGGTCGTCGGCCCAGGTCAGTGAAGCAGTCCTCGTTGGGTGCGGGTGGTGTGTTATGGAAAAGCGCACCCAACCTAACGCGGCGCACAAAGCTGTGGACATCAGCACGGGTTTGAAATTCCTTGCAGGATGGAGTGAGTGGGATGAAGCGCAGACCCCTATTGAGGACGGAGCGCTCCGCCTCAGAGAGAGGAAGATCTGGGGGAATGGTAACGACAGGCTGAAGTGGAGAAGGGGTGGGTGGAATAGAAGTAGGAGGGGATGAAGTAGGGTTAGGAGGGGCGGTCGGGATGGTGGAGGGCTGGGAGGGAGGGGGTGGAGTGTGTGTGGGAGAGGCAGGGTGGTTGGGTGTGTGTGGGGAATGCACATCAGGGAGGGAGAAGGGTGGTGGAGGGGTTGGGGTAGTGGCATCGGGTGTAGAGGAATGGAGGGGTGAGTGAAGTTTGCGGAGCTTAGTGTCGGTAAGAAATGCATGAAAGAGATGATTAAGTTGAATGATAAAGCGCAATGTATTGTGAGCATGGGAGGGTGACAGAGAGGAGAAAAATATGGAAAAGGCTGGAGGAAGAAGGCGGTCGATAGTGTGGATTTTAGAGAGATTGGAGCGAATGGTGGCCCGCATAAGGCGGTAGGATGTGGTGCGGAGTATGG
Organism: Octopus bimaculoides; assembly: GCF_046866305.1. NCBI lineage: Eukaryota > Metazoa > Mollusca > Cephalopoda > Octopoda > Octopodidae > Octopus > Octopus bimaculoides. The sequence goes on from NC_142938.1 coordinate 37,251,729, forward strand.
GTAGAATGGTGGTAGAAGAGTGGAGAGTGGGGTGGAAATGGAGGCGGAAACCCTTAGGGATGAGGCGGTGATGTAAGCAGCGACTGAGAAATATATATATATATATACATACATACACTTTATTTGTGGATTAAAATTGCTACCAATCGTTTCATGTGTAAAAAGAATCCACAATTCTTCAAGCATTCTACTTCAGGATATTGGTAATCGCATCCCACGAAATGGATGTGATTATGAACTCCTGAATTAGAAAGCTTGAGCAATTGTGATTCTTTTTATACATGAAACCAATGGTAGTACTGTTAATACATACATAAAGAAATATAAAATATTTATCCACTAAATACAGTGTTGGGTACCTATCTTTACTGATCGATACTATCATACATACGCACAAAATACACGCACATATGTATGTATATATATGCAGTTATATATGTATGTTAGGTCTGTATATATATTTGTATGCATGTACGTACGTATGCATATGAGTATGAATGAATGTATGTATGAAAGCATGTATGTATATATGAATGTATGTATGAATGTATGTTATGTATATTATGTCTGTCTGTATGTATGTACATATGAATGTGTGGAAGTGTGGAATGCTATTTTCATTTTTATTTTTACACAGAACAGAAACTAGAACAAACCAACGAAAATAGATTCCGTCTACATTGCAACAAATTGGATTGGATTCCAATCTAAATATTTATGTAAAGCTTAATGCAAAATGACCAACATTTCACGATTATATCTGCTGGATTTATTTAAAGACGATTATCTTTCTCGTTGATCTCCAGTTCTCTCGTTTTTCGTGCCTGTATATACACACATAGATACGAGGAAAGAGAAAAATACGGACACATACAAATGTATTTTTAATTCGTGCATGCACACATACAAATTCTTATGTATGTATGTATGTATGTATGTATGTATGTATGTATGTATGTATGTATGTATGTATGCATGTATGAATGCGTGTGTGCGTGTAAAAATATATGTGTCTGCGTTTGTGTTTATATATAGTGTTCTTTCAGAGATGACGATGATAAGAATGTCGTCTCTCGGGATGTTCATAACAATGGTATGATGATAATGATTTGAAAGAGTCGGAGTAGATGTAAGAGGCTATGCAAAAATGAAAGCAGTAGGACACAGGAGAGGGTGTTGTTCAGAGTGTAAAGTTATTGAATATGAAGTTGGTCATGTATGTGAAGGATGCTAAACAGAAAGCTTTCAAATTGACCAGGAGAAGACACCCCTCCCTCTTCACGCTCTACCATCTGTTCTTTTGTGGGCATATCTATTTCAACCAGTGAAGCACTAACACCTATAGTTTCTTTCTTCATATAGTGATTAGTTAATTGAATCCAAGGTACTACCTATGTTGCCAAGTTACTAACTTTTGATGTCTACGATCGGTGGTAATTTTGATGCCACCGAATGGTAGAGTCAATTGTCGGAAAGTTGTTATAGTTGTTGAAATTGTAGTTACTATTTCTACATTTTGCTCGTTCTGTACACAGTAATAGGATAGTTATCCCACTTATATACCTGTCTATTATTAACGTCTTCTGTAACTGTTGCCAAGTTAGAGTGACTTGCACCGATTTAAACGTATCAATGGCGTATCATCACAACATCTTTGAGACATTTTGTGGTCTAATACATCGTAATGGTGTAGAGAGACCATGTGGAACAATATCGTAGAGTAATAGTAAAACTAATGTCTACTGCACCCTCATGGTGGAGATACTTTGTATGGTACACAATCACAGAGTTGTATTAAATGTGTGTCTATTATATTATAGTGATATAGAAACGTTTCAGAATTAGAGTTGTAGAGACCTTATACACAAGAAGATATTGTTGGTGTAATGATATTATGTGACACAATAGAATGGTGTAATAATGATAGTATGTGGTGCAATAGCAATGTAGTATAGTGGGTATATATGGTTCTAATAGTGTAGGGATATTACTAAATGTTGGCATTAAAATATAATGACAGTAAAAGTGACCGAACATGAATTTAAAACACGTTAAACGAATGATTAAATTGCGGAATGGCTGAGATGATATCAGTTGAGATATCAAATGTTTTCCTCTTTCTTTTGACCCGAATTCTTTCAACTAAATTCATTCCTTTCGCCTTAATTTCTCCATCTTTCCAATTCCTTACGCTAAGTGGTTTATCGACGACGACAACCACAGCAATAACGACGATGACGATGATGATGTTGTTGAGGGGGACAATGATGATTATGATAAGGACAGTGATGAAAAAAAATTGATTGATCAAATGATCTAATATGTAAACCGAGTGATAATCTGAAAGAAAAATATGTCACTACGTCTTTCTTCTTTACTTCAGTCACTTCAACCTGAAAATAATTGCCGAACATTCCAGGGTCAATTAAGGCCAAGATTTTGGTCTGTCAACTCAATTCTCAGGTAGTACAGAAAAACAATATACACTTGAGCGGGTCCATCATATTATCAAACATTCTCTAAACACGATGTCATATCCTACTAAATGAAAACGATAATAAATAATTATTCCACTTTAGCCCCTCTGTAACCAATAATACATTAAATCCAAATTACATCCGATATAGAATAAACTGAAAGAAAACATTGTTTATCCTTTCCCATTTCTAACACTATTGTTGCCGACGCTGAACTTCACCAGTTACCTCACTGTCAAGATTTTTACCCTAACATCTTGTTTCCATTAAAGATCTGAACAACTGCTGATTCGATTATAAAGTATCAGTTCATACAATGCCCTCACATTGTTGACCATATACTGAAAAAATGAACGTTAATTAAATAGTTAATTAAATAGTTAAAATTTGCAGAATGTGCGCGTTGTGAGTGTGTTTTGTGTGTGTGTGTGTGTGTGTGTGTGTGTGTGTGTGTGTGTGTGTGTGTGTGTGTGTGTGTGACCGGTGTCTGCGTCAAACTGGGTCTTCTGTTCTTGCCTTCCTGTTCATGTCTTTGCTACTTTAAACTTTGTGATCTGAACTTCTTTTATGATATTTACGACTATATCTATTTCCTGAACTTGCGTTATTTCACTTTCCCTAACAGTCCGTCCGTGACTCATCCACAGGAACCAGCTTTGAGGACATTGACCCCAGTACTCAACTGGTAACTTCCTTTATCGACCTCGATAGAGACGAAAGTCAAAGTCGACCAAGGGAGAATTTCAAGTTGCAACGTACAGGTGGACGAAATACCACTAAGCAATTTGCCAGCATGCCAACAATACTGCCAGGTCGCCGCCTCATAGAAATTAAAAATATCACGGAATGTTATAAGCTGATGTTAAAAATGAAGAAGGAAGAATTGAAAGAAAATCGAAATGTATCAAATAGAAAATAACCTCTGTCGAATGATGGCCAATGTACAATATGTTCAAGTTCTGTACAAAGTTTTCACAAGGGGTCTGCACAAATACACATCTAGATAGACTAGGAGAGAACACATAACGTTCACAAACAACATAACACAGTGACTGTACACATTATCAACTCATAATCTAAGTTGCCTAAGTCGTGCTGCAGGTAACGAGAATTTATATTAACAGTGACGTCTAAAAATAAATATACGAAAAAATTACTGTTCAAGCATTTGGGTTGCACATCCATATACACACACATTTGTTCTCATACATATATATGTGTGCGTGTATATATATATATATATATATATATATATATATATATATATATATATATATATATATATATATATGTGTGTGTGTGTGTGTGTGTGTGTGCGTTTGTATGTGTGTGTGTGTGTGTGTGTGTGTGTGTGTGTGTGTGTGTGTGTGTACGTAGGTGTGTGTGTTCGTGCAAGTTCTCAAATATTCATAGATTATTGTCTACCTACTAGATTCACGTGTGTGTACATAAAAATGTAATTTATATTTATAATTGTATATCTTTTGCATACGTATGCAAGCACACATATATTTAGATATATGTGTGTATGCGTATGTGTATGTGCATATAAATGTATTTGTGTATACATTATATATGTATATATATATATATATATATATATATATATATATATATATGTATGTATGTATATGTATATATATATATAATGTATATAAATATATATATATATATATATATATAAATATATATGTATATATATATATGAATGTATATATATTATATATATGTGTATATGTATATATATAAATATATATATATATATATATATATATATATATATATATATATATATATATGTATGTATGTATAATAATATTTATAACTTGCTACATATTCAAAACTATATCAAGGGTATATAAAGATTTTAATTTTGCTTGTCTACATTATCTTCCTGCCAAAGCTCACAACCTTTCACGTTCATCATCTCAACCACGACGCAGTCACCCCATCTTTCTCACTAGTCTTCACTCAAGATGAAATTGGCAACATTCGACTGTAATCTTGGCATCCCATAACTTTGTTGTTGTTCTGAAGCAAAGCGGAATGGCTAGAAAGGCAGTAACTTTGATTAGTCCATGTAATCTTGACCGAGAGTGGACGGGAGGGAGCGATAAACAGTTTTGATACATTGTCAGACATCTTGGAAGAAACATGTGTACGGAACATCATTACATACATACAAACATATGCAAGCTTCTTTCAGAGGTTTATCAGTATATACTTGCAGCTATGCATACATTCCTGCGCATACATTAATTAATTAATTCATATCTATCTATCTATCTATCTATCTATCTATCTATCTATCTATCTATCCAAATATATATGTATTATATATATATATATATGTGTGTGTGTGTGTGTGTGTGTGTGTGTGTGTGTGTGTGTGTGCATCTGTTACTTGTTTCAGTCATTTGACTGCGGCCGTACTGAGCACAGCCTAGAAGGGTTTTCGTTGAACAAATCTTATATCTTATTAGCCTGATAATTAATCAGTTGGTCTCTTTTGCCGATCCATTAAGCTATGGCCGCTACATGGTCGGGAAATAATTACACAATTTCTGCATTTGTGGAATGAAAGAGAAACGAACGATTTGAATGACAAAGAAAGGAAGGTGAAAATGAAGAATGAAAGTGAACGATACATTCTTTCCTTTACCACCTGAACAAACGTATAAGAGTTGGAAACTCTTAGCTGCAATGTAGTGAATTATTCTCTTCGAACGATTAACTATAATTAATCACATAATTTGAGTACACTTTTTTTTTACTCTGGTGTATACCCAAACGTGCACGCGCCCGCACGCATTCAAGCACAGAGACACGTGCATATACACACACTTAATGCATATGTACGCAGGCACACGTCACACAAAAACACACTCACACAAAAACATACACACGAACACATACACACACACCTACATACACACACATGCGCACAGACATATGAACTGTTTTTCCTTCTTTAGCTCCATTTCTCTCTCCTCTTATTCTTCAGCTTTTTCTCTTCCTCTCAAAAACTTCTCGTAATTTTCTGCAAATTCGATTTCTTTCTTTCCCTTTAATTCCTCCCTCTTCAGCTCAAATTCATAACCAGGTTAATATTATAATAAATATCTTTAAATATCTCTTGATCAGCATACGGTTTCAGACCCTATTAATGTTAGAATTAGTTATGCAGTACAAGAATTCATATAGTTAATAGATGTATATACATTGGACATACAGAATACGATGAACTATAGAGACTGACGAAATGTTCTTGTTGATGGGCTATCATATAGAGCTTTCGGATAGTTAATGAACTGTTGAATACCTAGAAATCGAGTTGGAGATTATTTCGCGTTGCCTTTCCGAGGCCGAAAGAAATACCATGTACAACACTGTAAATTAAGAAATATTCGTCAATCTGAAAGTGATGCTACTGCCTACAGCTGTGAATTACTATACCACCTAACAGTTCATAGAGTTGTTCCCAATATTTGTTCGGCCACAGAAAAATGTTAACTGAAGCTTAATTGTTTTTCCAATCATCACAACGTAAAATCACTTCACGCTGTATTTAACAAATAAGAGGAAAAACTATCATCCTGGATAGGATGCATGTCCAACGTTGATGTCTTGCTTCAAATAGAGATAAGATAGAAATAATAAGCTATATTCAGAATCACGACGAAATAACTCCAGTGAAATTGTGTGTCCGGTTCCATGAGCCATTTATTCAGTAATATCTATCTGGACACACCACCTCCTCTAAAGCCTTCCTACCACATCATAAAAAACATAGAAAAGGTTATTTTCTTCAGTAATGGTGGTGATAAAATTAGTATCAGCAAACAGCCTAATCACATGGCATGTTTAGCTGCTACTTTGAAAGAATACATGAAATCCTAAAGAAGAAGCAATTTATTTATTGATTGTTCTTCTCTTGTAGCACAAAATAAAATAATAAATAAAATGGATATTAATTAAAGAATAGCAAAATACAGATGCAATATTTTCTTCATAGCTTTCAGCTGCCTGCTTCGTTTTAATTATATATATTTGGGTCTGCACGCGTGCGTGTGTGGATGTGTGTGTGTGTGTGTGTGTGTGTGTGTGTGTGTGTGTGTGTGAGCAAGCATAGACATGATTGCGTGTGTTTGTTTATAATTTTGCAAGAAACATGGGGCAGCTTAAGATAAAACAAATTAGCTGAAGGCAGCAAGTACTGTCTTTGATTTTGCAGTTCAAATGAAAAATAACAAAACAAAAAACAAATCAAAAGAAAGAAAAATTGTTTCTTATTGCAAACCAGAACCGTTGTCTCCCTTTACTACCTTACCACCTCACTACCGCTGTTGCCGTCGTAGTCGTCGCTGTTATCATTAATAATTACTCATCTTTTTCTTTTTTTTTAATTTCTAAAGGGGAAGGAAATAATCGAAGAACTGATATTTCTAATTTGCCTTCGGCGTAATTATAATTCTAGCCGAAGGAAATTCGGAGTATAAACACACACACACACACACACACACACACACACACACACACACACACACACACACACATCCACAACACCATGCCACACACATATGTACATGTGTGTTCGTGTATATACATAACATATATTCATGCAGATATCAACATACACACACGCATACTCATATTTCGTGTATGTGTGTGGTGTGTGTATGATAATATGCACGTAAATGACTATATGTTGACGAATGCATACATGTGTGTGTGTGTTTGTGTGTGTGTGTGCATATGTATTTAATTAGCATTGAAACATAACTAAAGGCGACATCTTTAGAATTGCACGTACCCTGAGAACAATATCTGTAAATTTACTGCAAGTCTTCTGCCGATGTTCTCTTATGGTACAAACAAAGCTTAGCAAATGTCAACTATTTCCAACGAACAATCTGCATACGTGAATGCATACATACATAAAGTAACTAAAAAATGTTTTTCCCGATTAAAAACAGATATGGCATTTAGAGTTTGTCTCTTACAATACAATATCCCACCATGCATTTACAGTAGTAGTACTAATATCAGTTTCGGATACTTGACTAATCTGTTAATGCGATACTCTCGATAGATAGTAAAAGCCGCAAGATTCTAACACCAACTTCAAACACTCGCTAAATCAGTGATATTGACAGACTCTATCTCGGGAGAAAAGAGGGAGGACGGCTTAAAATCAGAACAAACTGCCTTTAAGTGCTATACAATATGCTATATAATATCACTCAGCTACGAAACAACAGTAGCAAATGCTCAAAAATGAAGAGAACAACTTTCGGTTTGGTAGTGAAACACTCACTTCTTGATCACTTCCCATGTGAACCCAGAAATATAGGACTAGCATATCTCAGCAAAGCTTTTAAAGAGAAACACTCAGTATCTCACAAAAAGGTTACACATTACTATGTTAACTATAAACTTGGGGAAATGATGATATTCAACAGAAGCTAATTAATACATCACGTCACATCATGAAGGCTTTGCTTTTGCATTCCTAAAGCAAGAGATAACAACAAAATAGCTGATGAAAGACACAGTGAAGCCTTTAAACGCCCAAGATGTAGCCATAAATGTTAATTATGCCACTTTCCTGTGGAAGTCATAACTAATGTAATCAGCAGGTTAAAAAATGTCATCGAGATATTAGCTTTTACTACATGATGTTGTTTTTAAAACATTATAGAACGCCATGCACAGTAAAGACTGTCCTGGGTTATATGTATATATATATATATATATATATATATATATATATATATATATATATATATATATATATATATATATATATATATATATATATATATATATATACACACATATATATGTATGTATGTCTATATATATATTTATATTGCGACTCTTTTTTTCTCGTTTTAATATTCCTTTTCTGGCATCCCTACTTCCTCTCTCCCTCTCTCTCTCATCTTCTCACACTTAATTGTAGGCCCCTCCCTTCCTTCTCCTGTTCTCTCTCTCTCTCTCTCTCTGCCTCTCTCTCTCTCTCTCTCTCTCTCTCTCTGTCTCTCTCTCTCATCCTCCTTCCCACCTATTTACTCACCACGCGTGACTCGTGACTAATTTTCTAATCTCTGTGTTTTTTAAATTTTTTTTTGTCACAGGACACTTAGCATGACGGTCAACTTTTCCTCTTCTCTTACTAATTCTCCTTTTTTTAATACCCATTTGAGGATTTCTTCCAGGCGTTACCCATCATCCTCGTGTTTGGCCGAAAAGGTTTATTTGTTGTCTTCGTCTATCGTTTCAATTACATTTCTTTACTTTTGTATGTCCACCCTGTATTGTCTTGTTTGCTCGAACCCTAACTCTACGCAAATCTTGTGGGTGCCATCGATATACGAAGTTCTCAGTTTTATCATTAAAAATACGGAACTGGGTATTTATATTTTTCGGTCAATAACTGAAGGATTACTGTCCTTCTGTACCTCTCCTACGTGTACGTTTTGTAGTATTTAATGCGTTTTTCGTTTATACACACACACACATACATATGTGTTCGTAGCCACTTCAACATGACTGTCCGTTCGAACGGACAGCCATGAAGTGGCTACTGCGTTGATCTCTTTGAGAGATTTTAGAACATGGCTTAGGTACATGGTTTAGTGGTTAGAGCAGCAGACTCACGGTCGTGGGATTACGGGTTCGAATCTCAGACGGGGTGGTGTGTTTGTTTATGAGCAAAACATCTCAGCTCAATGTGGCTCCGGCAGAAGGTAATGGCGAACTTCTGCTGACTCTTTCACTACAAGCTTCTCTCAATCTTTCCTCCTGCATCTAGCAGATCACCTGAGACGGACCGGCGTCCCGTCCAGGTGGGGAAGCTATACACCAATAAAACCTGGGACCCGGCCCTTATCAGCCAAGCATGGCTCAAGAAGGAACAAACACAACACATATATGTATATATATACACACACACACATACACACACATATATATAGCCACTAAGAGGATATTTAGACCTCTTATAAGGATATTTCTATCCAAGATACATTGGTTTAATATATTGTATTTTGAAGAGCTATTTCTTCAATGAATATATTATATAAAATATAAAATATTATTATTAAGTTTGAAAACGGAGAGATCAAATGGATATAAATGAATTAATTAATTAACATATTCACCAACAATTTTTTTCATTTCACAACCAAAATTAAAACAAATATATAATCTTGCACTTTAAAATACCTGGGATGGAAAATTATCAGTGTGCAGAAAAGGACAGTACAAGAATTATATATTCTGAGTATTCCAATGGATCATAATGTAATCCTTGCATTGTCCTTTTGTGCACCCGGATGATTTTCCATCCAAGGTATTTTAAAATGCAAGATTATATATTTATATATGTACTTTCAATTTTGGTTGTGAAATGAAACAATTATAGGTGAATATACATTATTTACATTCGATGGATATTTGTCCTCATCTTGTTTGTTGTTAACACAACGTTTCGGCTAATATACCCAGCCTTCTTCGGGTGTCTTGGGGAAATTTCGAACCTGGGTTCTCATTCCTGAGGTATTTTTTGATGTTATTATTATTATTACTATTATTATTATTATTATTATTATTATTGTTCAGGTCACTGCTTGAAATCGAACTCGGAATCTTGAGGTTAGTAGCCCGCGCTCTTAACCACTACGACATATACCTGTGGGCAATTATGGAGTGGATTTTAGGGCTTATAAATCTAATATTTTTCTATTCTTCCTTAATACCGGTTCTCATATGCTGCTCATATCTGCACTCGGTCTGCTTAAAAGGTTGTGTCCTAGCATATGTGCTGCTTCTTTTAGTTTTCGTATTTTCCGGTGATGTTCTCTGTCTATTATTTTTAACTTCATCCCACAAGAAGTAAAAGATAATCTATATATGCATAGCGTTCGCTATTATGCTAAACTGTCGTATGTCCAAATTTAACCAAATACGTGTTTTTCAATATTTTGCTTGCAATAGCTAGTTCTTTTGGTCAAACTATCATATCTCCAGTTGCTTCAGATGCCAAGATATCAAAAAATGTCAAAGTTTAGGCGCATGAGTGTCTGCGTGGTAAGTAGCTTGCTTACCAATCATATGGTTCCGGGTTCAGTCCCACTGCGTGGCACCTTGGGCAAGTAACTTCTACTATAGCCTCGGGCCGACCAAAGGCTTGTGAGTGGATCTGGTAGACGGAAACTGAAAGATGCCCGTCGTATATATATACAAATATATGTATATATATATGTGTATGTGTTGTATATGCTTGTGTGTCTGTGTTTGTCCCCCACCATCACTTGACAACCGATGTTGGTTTGTTTACGTCCCCGTAATAGAATAAGCACTAGGCTTACAAAGAATAAGTCGTGGGGGCGATTTGCTCGACTAAAGGCGGTGCTCCAGCATGGCCACAGTCAAATGACTGAAACAAGTAAAAGAATATAGTACAAAGGTGTTGCTATGTACTAGTGAAACGATTTTTTCGTTTTCTTAAAAAGCAACATTTTGGACTCGTGACACTTTTGCATTATAGCAACGATAATATTTGTGTATGCATATATTCACGTATATATGTATCTGCTTTCATGAAGAGGATTGCAAATACATTTCTATATTTAAAAACATATGGCGTAGTGGTTGAGAGCGCGGGCTACTAACCCCTAGATTCCGAGTTCGATTGCAGGCCTTGACCTGAATAATTGTAATAATAATAATAATAATAACATCGAAAAATACCTTAGGAATGAGAACCCAGTTTCGAAATTTCTCCAAGACACCTGAAGAAGGCTGGAGGGTATATCAGCCTAAACGTTGTGTTAACAACAAACAAGATGAGGACAAATATCCATCAATTGTAAATAATGTAAATAAGGATTACAAATATCAAATATTTGTTTATTAATTTTTTTGTATAATCTAAATCATAAAAGAATGCAGAGAACGTTATGTATGAAATACAGATGTGTATAAAATTGGGAATATTAGTAGCTCTGACACAGAATCCTATTTTTCATGATTTTCAGTTTAAATAGCATAAGAACTGTCCTTGGAAGCGAAATAGAGTGAAGTCTTCCTAAAAGCCATTGAAGTAGTCGCCATTCATTTGAAGATACAGTGGTCCTGTAGTCAAGGAATCTAGAGAGAAATCATGTGAAAATATATAGGGCTATGCCAGTACCTTACCAAATATATGAGATACAAAAATTACACCAATGGTTTGAAGCTAATAAAAACCAACTCGCTCCCTTGTTATGAATAGTATGCGTCCATATAATTCTTTCTTCGACATGGTGTAGGACAAATCATAAAAATGAAGAATTGTAATAATATTATTCAACGTGACAGCTTGTTGCCTATTTTCTAATTTGCACGGTCAGCCTCTCCTCATGGTAAACATTAAATTACATAACAAACTTTGCATTGCATTGGCTTTTGCATTAGTCACAAAGAACAAGATCTAGGAAAAATATACTTAAAGAAACAAATGATATTGAAGCTGAACACTATAGAACTGAGAGTAATTGATGGTTTCTAACACAATAAATGATACAAAAAATGTTTGAAGACGTCCTATGTTGTAAATAAAACTCATTTGTATTGTTTCATTTTAATAAATTGTTTACTGCTATATTACGCGAATTAAACACTGACAATGGTGTATATATATATATATATATATATATATATATATATATATATATATATATATATATATATATATATATATGGTTTATGAGGTTACCCTGGGTTTGTCGCTCATAAGGGGTTCAGCCTTACGGCATATCTTCAGTTCAGACCCTAAACATTGCTTGCCTAAGACCTCTTCAAAATATGGTTGGGGGAGGGAATGCCTCGCTATAAAGGTAAACACTAGGTGATTATCTTTTTTTGCCATTTACCATCGAGCTTTTACCGCCCCGCCAACTTGCGGTAGCAAAGAACCACAAAAATCTCCGTCCTGGTGTTCAGGATGCTCCCTGGTACGAGCGAGTCTTTTTGGATTCTCGGGCATTCGGCAATGCGTAACTTGCAACCTTTCGTCCTGTTGGTGTAGGGGCCTGAGTTCTCGAGTATTTTCCATGCGATCGAATATGGTATCTCTTCGTCTCTTAGTTGCCAGATATGGATGGCCAGTAATGTTACGTATCTTCTTACCGGGACTCCGAAGGAGGACAAATGTTTGGAAAGATGCTGTTTGAGAGAATTCCCAGTGCATCTCACGTATTTTTGTGGGTGCGTGATGTTGGTGCGCCTGTTGCTGTTGTAGAATCTGCTATTGTTGGTGCTGTTGCTGCTGCTATTGCTGCTGCCGTTGTCGCCGATACCACCGGTGGTGTTGTCACTGATGGAGTTGGGCTGATGCTGTTGGTGTTGCTGGGAGTGGTGGTGGTGGTGGTGACAGTAATATTTTCGTGTGTTGCAGTCGTTGTTGCCGCTGGTACTCGCATAGCTGTTGTTATGTTTGTCTCTGTGTCTCTATCTATCTATCTATCTATCTATCTATCTATCTATCTATCTATCTATCTATCTGTCTGTCTGTCTGTCTATCTATCTACCTCTCTGTCTACCTATATATATGTGTGTGTATGTATGTGCATATATATATATATATATATATATATGTGTGTGTGTGTGTGTGTGTGTGTTTGTGTGTGTGTTTGTGTGTGTGTGTGTGTGCGTGTGTGTGTGTATGTATGTATGTATGTATACAGGTTCGGTCAAAAGTGACCTGACAGTAAACCAAAACCATTTAATTCCAAAATTAAAACAAAAAATTATTCTATATGATACTTCGCTAATAAATAGACAAATTTTGAAAAATAAAAGGGTGACTTTAACTCACAGCATCCAATTACTAGACATTCATAATTGGAATGAGTAAATAAAATAGAATATTAAATATTTATGGAATTTTGATTTACTCTCAAGTGACTTTTGGCCAACTCTATATATAGGGTTTCTGCTGCCAATGTCAGTCGGTGCTTACGAAAGAAATTCCGAAAATAATATTTGCCATCTTCATAGCACATTCGATCCAGTATAAGAAGCTTCATCAGAGTGAATGCAAATGCATAAAATAAAATGAATTAAGGGAAGAAGGAAGAGGAAAGAACAGGGCCCCGACATGAGGCCAGAAGGCTCAACATATTAGAATCATGCCATCTTGCAGCGTGGAGCTTGAAGTCGATAGGCAAAAGGGTGAACTTGCAATGATCTAGGGAAATATTTATGAGGTATCTCTTTATAAAGGGGAACCAGGGTGTGTAAATAGTAGTGAAATAAAATTAGTACTAAAGTAAAACAGGAATTCTAATAGATTGTGCCTTATGGCCTCATCTCGAGGCCCTGTTCTTTCCTCTTCCCTTTGTTTATTTTATTTTATGCATTTATATTCACTCTGATGAAACCCATGTACTAAATCGAATGTGCTATGAAGATGGCGAATATTATTTTCGGAATTTCTTTCGTAAGCACCGACTGACATTGGCAGCAGAAACGGCCGTAAGAAATGTTATGTCATGTTTTGTATTATGAAATAATCAACCGATGCTAGTCAATTTTCTACGTATTTAAATTTGATTCCTGATAAATTCCTGTTTATTCTGTTGTTACCTTTACCCTATGAGCATAGTGTGCTTGTACAGCCATACCCAGGGATAGCATAGGTAAATGATACCGATAGTAAGAACGGATATTATTATCTTTTAGTCTGTTATTCCAACCGCTAACTCTGCTTACCTATATATATATATATATATATATATATATATATGTGTGTGTGTGTGTGTGTGTGTGTGTGTGTGTGTGTGTGTGTGTGAAAAGGTTGAAATGTATTTCGTCCTTATATTTTGGAGGATTCCAAAAAACGATTTCTAATAAAGATTCTTTATATTTTGCTAGTAGCTTATTGTCGTAAGTTTGAGAATATGAAACTGATACTTGTATACGGTGTGTTATATGAATTTTTGGAAAGGTATCTCTTAGAACTAAACAAATTTGTTAAAAATAGAGAAGAGAAGATGTTAAAATTTGAAAGAATATTAATACATGCATACAATCGTTTCAAACAATGATATTAAAAGATGCAAATTCATGTTAGAATAATTAAATTAAGTACAATAAAAATGACAACATCAATACTAATAATACCAAAATTTATCTTCATATGAACAACATAGACGATATTAGTGAACCTAAATCAACTGATGAATTAGTACACCCCGATAACAAAATAGAAACTCTCTATAATAGTCATCAACACAACATTAGCAATAGACGCAGAATTCACAACCACAATAAACATACTAATAAACTTAATCAATACCAGCACAATAACCAAAACTTTACTAAAAGAAAAACTAATATTAATTTTAACAATTCACAAATCACTAACTACACTAATAATAATACAAAAAAACCAAGAATACTGAAAATAAACGCCAAAAACACTTAATTATAGATAAAAATAAGAACATTAAACCAATAAACATAAAAAATGAAAATAATCTCATCTCACCTAATCCATCCAATAATACACATAACCACAGAAATTATATTAATACAGCCAGAAATAAAATTGACAAAAAAGAAACCAATACCATGTATAAGAATAGATAGCTCCCAAAATATAACCCATCACTCTAATAAAGAAAACAACAATAATACTACTTGGATCATAATACCTTTTGCCAAACATCTAAAATCTAATTTTATTAGATCCATTAGAAATATAATTAATAAAAACTTTAAAAACTCCAAATATGCAAAAATATCTAATAACAAAAAACTCAGATTTGGATTTTCAGTCTCTCCAAACATTTTTAGGATAATCTCTCCTCTTAACAATAAGAAACTGAACCTATTTTATAATAAAAACAATTCATCCAATATACCTAGCAACTCCGATGATAACTAACAGCTACCATTACGATTATAACCAAAACTCCATTATCCATAATAAATATAGACATAACAACATAGTACCACCCATAATTTAAATTGTAATTGCAGAGACCCAAATACTTGTGAAGTAGATAGAAATTGTTAAATGAAAGAAGTATTACATCAAGCAAACATTATTGCTCATAACTTCTCTCTCTCTCTCTCTCTCTCTCCCCCTCCCTCTCTCTCTCTCTCTCTCTCTCTCTCTCTCTCTCTCTCTCTCTCTCTCTCTCTCTCTCTCTCTGTATATATATATATATATATATATATATATATATATATATATATATATATATATATATATATATATATATATATATACACATTGGTTGCACGAAAACTTCTATAAAATCAAGAATTAATAATCATAGATCTTCCTTTAATGATCCCAGAAAAGACAACGATTACTCAATATCTTGGAAAATCCTATTTTCTGCTCCATCTTACAAATATAATAACAAATTCTGTAGGTTATGTTTGGAAGAAAGCTACAATATAATGAGAATGAATGGACATCTGGTTAACACTAGAGATGAAAAAGTTTTTTCATGTATGCACATGACCAAATTCCTTTTTATTAATCTTAAATAATATTCCCCCCCCTCACTTTAATTTTTTAAATAACATTTTCTTTTTTATATCTCTATCTTTTTAAAAATATCTCTATGTATTAACTCTTTCTATGGAATTGGATTATTAATCATCACAGCCTCTGCACATCTTTTACTGCATTTTATCTTATACTATATTGATACATATTTTTTATCTAACTCTCCTCTCTAATAATTATATGACCTACCTTATATTGGGCTAACATTTTCTCCAAATCTTCCTACACCTCCCTTTCTCTCAATATATTTTTATGTCTTCCCTTAGTATATAATATGCCTATTTTTTTGTAATTTACTTATTTGCATAATATGTACTTAACAAACCACCCTCCACTTACTTATTTTAATTAATAAGTATTTTAATTAGTTATGTTTTATGTTACTTGACAATCTGCCTGATATTTAACTATATTTTACAGCTGATATATGCAAACATTAATACTTCTTCGTGTCCAACTTCCCTACAACATTTCTAGATATAGATCCTATTTATCATTGTGCGTGTATATCTATCTATCTATCTATCTATCTATCTATCTATCTATCTATCTATCTATCTATCTATCATCATCATCATCATCATCATCATCATCATCATTATTATTATTATTATTATTATTATTATTATTATTATTATTATTATTATTATTATTATTATTATTATTGTATGCTTATTAATTATATGTTACCACTAATATGTATTTTTAATATGAACCTGTGCACATATACGTATGTTCCACACACACACACACACACACATACACACACACATATATATATATATAGATATATATATATAGATATATATATACCACTATATATTCATATATGCAAATATATATATATATGTATATATGTATATATATATATATATATATATGTATATCAACATTTTTTATATGTATGGGCAACTATAATTATATTCTACATCCGTTTACCTTTTTTTTTCTTTCTCTCTCTCTTTGCACCGGTATGAGTATACTTACTTATTTTTGTACAGTGTCCTCTCCTTCATGTACCCCCTCAAATAAAACAACTTGTAAAACAACTAGAATGCCTACTTCTACGTGTACTATTCTGCAGATATGTCCTATAATAACGTATTAGTATACACTAAAAAAAATCTTTCCCCTTATAAGATTTTTTTATGACATTATATATGAATTATTTTGTATATTCTGTATACTTATGTGCACCCACTAGTAATGAAAATTTTTTTTCTTGTATTCATAATGCAAAATAACCTTTTATTACTTTAATATTTTTTACTTACATTATATTACTATATATTTCCCTCTCACTTTATGCCAAGCTAGCTTCTTACCTCACACTTTTATTTATACACTTTTATTTATATGCATTATACATATCGATACTCATAATTTAAACTTCTTTTCCTAGCTATATTATCTCCTCTACATTGTTACTTTCAATTTATTACATCTAACTAAACCTCTGAACGCTCTTTTTAACATTTTTAGCTACAGCAAGTATTTACTATCTCTAACTGTAATATTAACAACTAATTTCCTATAAAAAACATTTTTCCGTATATCTTATGCATACAAACGAATATTAGTTCTCACACTAACACTACTCCATCTTACATAGCTCTTTAAATATTTCTACCTCTAATATTTGTTTTCGTTGCATTCTAGAAGCTTCCTGTGTAGTACATTCACTAGTTTAATTTCATTCTAACGCACATTTTTTTAAAATACATACCATACATAATATTGTTTATAATTCAAACATAACTACGCTTTTCCAATGGGCTGGTTAATAAGCATTACCAGTTGGACTGTTATGTTAAACTTCCTTTCATACATGACTTATTTGGAATTTGAATTATTTATCCACTTACTCTTCTACAGAGGGAACGTCTCATAATACCTTTTACACTTATATTTTTAAATAACCGTTAGTTGCCTTAGTTTATACATAACTAGACTCACATCCTTTATTATGATGCTCGTAAGTTTTCTTAAAGATAAATATGTATATCCGAAATTATTTTCTGCTTTTTTCTGGATTAAGTCCTCTGTAATAATAAAATTTTGTTTATACTTCTTGCAGTGAGGAGAACAGTGATATATAGTTAATTTAATCAAAATAATTTAACTATTCTACCATGAATTTGTATGTTTTAATATCACTGTTTGAAACGATCGTATGCATGTATTAAAATTCTTTTAAATTTTAACATCTCCATTTTAAAAAATTTGTTGTTCTGTGGGATACATTTCCATAAATTCACAAAACGCACCATATACAAGTATATATATATATATATATATATATATATATATATATATATATATATATATATATATATATATATATATATATATATATATATATGTATGTATGTATAATCGATAGGCTTCTTTCAGTTTGCCTTAACCATATCCACTCATTGCCCAGGAGTGTCTTGCAGTTGTACTAGTCCCAAGACCGCAGACCGCATGGTTGGGAAGTAAGCTTCTTAACCAGACAGCTATGAAATTAAAAGCATTCATATAAACTATTGATGTATGTTTCTACATACACTTGGCGTGTCCAAGAAATGATACAAGGTAGACATAACATTTTTATTAAATGACACAGATGTTCCAAATTGCGCATGTTGTTTGGTACAGCTACTCTTTTACTACATAAAAGTTCTACCTAACAGAGTCTCCATCACAAGTGAAGTATTTACACCATCGTTGGGCTCACCGCTTAAATTCGCTTCTAATTAAATTCAGGTGTGCTCTGTTGGATCTACCTCTTCACAGCTACGTTCACTTCTTCTGTATCATCAAATCATTGACCTCGAAATCATTAGATTGAAAAGGTGAAAGTCCCAGGATAGTATATCCCACTATATCCAGGCTATATGGTAGATGGGGCGCCATGGACTACCCCGGTTTGCCAGTTGCCTGGTTTTTTACCAAAAATATCTGTAGTCACACTTTGTCATGGTGAATAATATCATGGGATGTTTCGTTTTCAGAATCTTATTTGGTATTTTCATTCTCATAGCTTCTGTAAGGCTTTTGAATATCTCAATGTGACGCTCGCCGATCAAGGTGCATCCAGTTCCAAAAAAAACCCATAAAATAGTGACTAATCCCTGACTCTGGAACAATTTTAAGTCTTGAGAAAGCGGTTTGACGATATTCTATGGACTAGGATTTCATTTCCGAATCATATATATAATTTCGCGTGTCATCTCTTATCGCTAGACTAGAAAAAAATGTGTTTTCATTGGCTTGAAACACTTCCAGCAGCCCAGAACAGGCATCTCTTCAAATCAGGTTCCAGCTTCTGAGATACGCATTTAGTGCATACTTTCTGTTGTCTAAAATCTTTGCCAAATTCTGTGATGCATTGTGACAATAGTCCAGTTGTGCAGCAAGCTCTCGCTTGTCTACGCAAATAAATTGTTCCGTATCAGTGCTCGCAACCAATTGTCTTCCACTGTGTAGTTTGTCTTCAATGCTTGTTTACCTTCTTTAAACTTCTTCATCTGTACAACTCATCGTCAAGGACTACATGACGGTACGTTGCTTCTGCTATAACCCCTTTATATGTTTGCATTAAAAAAGTGAAGGAATAAGACTTACTCTAGAGCTGTGGTCCTCAACCATTTGTTTACCTATGGACCCCTTAGATTTCTGTTTTACTCGAGGGGGCTCTCATAGCTATTCGATGTTTAAAATATTGTACTATATCTTTATAATTAAATGCCATAAGAAATTGAATTTAAAATATTGTTAAAATATTTTATGCATTGTAGAAGTTACAAATTTTTATTAAAAACTCTTATATGGACTCCCAAGTATTATAAGGACCCTGCTTGAGAACCAATGCTCTAGAAGAAGAGCTGAATTACCAATGGGCTGGTTAATAAGAGTTATGACCACTTTTGCACTTCTTTTCCGGTGACCCCCATGTGTATGCGTACGTAGTACATACATATATACATACATACATACATACATACACACACACAGATAGCTATACAAAAATTTCATTATCATAGGTTTAGCATTGTTCTGTAAGTGGCACAATATAACGATAACTCCCCTTTTGTTTATCCGTTTAACTACCCAGAGTAGTCCGAGAGGCCGGCCGAATGAATAATAGAACAGCAGCCCTGCTATCTTGGTGCCTCTGAACTGTAGAAGTCATCTACAGACTACAGTGGAGTGGTTCAATGAATTTAATGAGGAGTTTGGCCAAGGATGTTGTGAGTATGTGGGAGGTGTGAGGGAGGGTTTGAGAGAAGGGGACAAAAGATGTATTCTTAAGAAGCTCAACTGATCTCGGGTTTTAACCGGCTTATATTAATTCTGATCAGACTTTTGAATGACTGTATATTTTGCTATACAAATATTTTGATAATTATTCACATATACTGCGTCCATATTGATTGATTTGGCCTGAGGCAGAAACCATTTGATAATTAATTACATATATCTATATACATACAGATTAGTTTATTTGACCTGAAACAGGGACCATTTTGCTAGAAAGGTGTCTTCTAAAGTGAAATAATGTTTGCTTTCACGATACAACTGGCATCAAAGGAAAAGTCAATACCCGTAGAATTTGAATTGATAACATACGCATGAATGCGTATGTTTATGTGTAATGAACGTATAAGCATGTGCATAAATCTGCTGGTTGACATCATCTTCTACTGATCATTGAGCATGCACAAGTCTAACCTGATATTAATAACGGACTGTCATGTATAAAGGAAACTGTAATAAAACCGTCATTCGAAAGTCTTAACTCGAATCAAAGCTATCGGATGATTACCGCTTTTAACATGAAACTGAAAGTTATAACATCTGCAATAATAATAATAATAATAATAATAATAATAATAATAATAATAATAATAATAATAATAATAATATTTGATATGACATGAATGTTGTGAGTAAAGAGGTTGAAAAAAATCACCAAGTACTCCGAATTGAAAATGGAAATGGCAAGACTGTATGGAATGCGGGAGTGTAATGTAAAAGTGATACGAATGGTGATCGGAGCGTTGGGCTCAATGCCATTGAAACTTCAAGACTTCTTAAAGTAACTAGAAGTCCCATGCAAAATTGATGGCTTGCAAAAAGCAGCCTTATTGGATACAGCACACATCTTAAGGAACGTATTATCTGTCTGGGGTCCTTGTCGTGACTTGACGGATAACTAAAGACTCCGTTGTATTTTTACCTACACTGTGTTACGAAGGAATAATGACGATGATGATGATGAGGATGATGATGATTATGATGAGCCGATGTAATCCACTTGCTCCCTCTCTCAAACTGCAATGCCCAGCTACTTCCTGCACACATCTTTCAGCACATGCGCTGTTCTGAGTATGGCTGCTAACTTCCAATGATGTCTTGGCATTTCCAAATTCTCATGCCAGTTTTTTTTTATTATTTGGTTTCTTGTGTAATATCACGATGTGTATCACACTTGCTCTTGAGGTTTTGTGAATGCGATCCACTTCATACGTTAGATCTTGATACCTTTCGGCTTCCTCGTTGTCTGATTTCAAAATGTTCTGATCTGCAGGTACATTCTTTGTCAATGAAAATCCATTCTTTGGTCACTTTCTAGAGGAATATCCAATGACTTCATCATCATCATCATCATCATCATCAATCTATGCACGATGTCTCAGTGAAACATGTACGAAACGTGCGAAATCAACATCGGAAAGTTTTACAAATTATAAAATATATATGGAACAAAACAGTAAATGCATAAATTGATTAATTACACATACACTCGAATGTCTACAGAATCATATATACATTTTAATACCCATAGGACTACACATACATCCCAATGCTTACACAACTACGTGAAATTTACAGGACACATACACGCATCACCAAGGGTCGAGTACTCGAGTAATGAACCAGATTGGGTACGAAAAATCCGTTACTGGTTCAAATCTTCCCGAAACACAGGAGCTGGAAGTACCCCACAACCAGATGGTCGTCCAACAGATGGTCGTCCAACAGATGGTCGTCCAACAGATGGTCGTCATCAAACAATCAAAAGAAAAAGAATGAAAAATAGTCTAGGGGAGATAATAAAGAAATTCTTAAGGCCTTCTATCATGCCATGTATTTCCCCACAAATAAATCGAAAACTGTACAAACCTACTTAAACTGGAGATAGAAACACCTTGAAGTAAGACCCTACATAGACAGTAACAGACTTGCCAACCTCAGAAGAAACATTGTGAAAAAGAAATTACTGACCAAATTAAACAATCAGTAATGGATAAAAGGAACGAAGTTGCAGCTAAAGAAGATACTACAGGGGAAATAATTATAGACCAACCCAGGTCTGATGAAAATACAATAATGACTGAAAGAGTTAATATAACTGATAAGCAAAGTGAAATACTCTCTGAACCAACCATAAACACTAAGGCAGATGAAAATCAAATAGATGAAGAGAGTCACACAGAAATTGACCCAACAGAACTACATGATCTAAAAATTCAAATCATGATTGAATGGCTGAAAATTAAAGAAACCAGTATGAATGAACGCGACACTCTCCCCAAAATTCGCATTTCTAATCAAAGCCTGAGAGTAATTTGGTAAAATCCGCCTTGCACTTAAGGATATAATTTCAGCTAATGATGTTGATATTACAGATCTCAACCACCTGTACTATGTATCCGCGAAAATCTCAACGATTCTATGTGGTGAAAAGATTAGAAAGCGACAACATTCCTACAAAAAGCCTACTTGGCAAGAGCGTATTGAATACCAAATTCAGCTACTTAGGTCTGACATAGAATGTTTAAAAAAACCTTAAGTTTGACAGGACTATCAAACCAACAAAAATCTGAAAATTAAAGAAAGAATATATGTAAGCCATACTTGACATCGATACCACCATAGAAACCATTAAGCAAAAGGTATGTGCTAAAGCTACCTGCATAGAAAGATATGAAAAGCGCGTTAGATTCTTCAAGGACAACACCTACAAACATAACCCCAAAATTTTTACAGGAAGATATGGAAAATACCAGCTACAGTAAAGTCTGGCCCATCAAAAGAAGTGCAGGAATTTTGAAATAAAATTTGGGCCGAAGAAAAAACACACAATAAAAATGCCCCTTGGAGTGATAGAATATCTACAGACCTAGACTCCTTAGAAGAGCAAAAGGGAGGGTATCAAGGTAGATGTAAGAACTGCTTTCTGGAGGTCAAGCAAATGGGAGTATCCAAGAAAGGATAAAATTCCTAACTTCTGATTGAAAGCCTTCCCAAAGAGCCATGAACTGTTAACAAATAACTTTACAACAATGTTTTGCAACGACCTAGTATAATTTCCTCTTGAGTAGTCAATGGTTTAACATTCCTACTTCCAAATGAACCAAAAAATTATAGACCCATAACATGCTTAGCTACAATGTATAAAATACTAACATCTGTCTTGACTGAATATACCTTTAGTCTTTTAACAGAAAGTGGCATATTCCTTAATGAGCAAAGAGGATGTAAATGTGGGTCCTATGGTTGTAAAGATCAGCTACTCATCAATAAGATGATCTTGGAAGATTGTCATAAACAACACAAAAACTTGTCGATAGCCTAGATAGAATATTACATAACAAAAACACCAGTAATTACAAGTATATATAACATACAGAAAATAGCATTACTGAGTACCGTTGATGTTG
Source organism: Octopus bimaculoides (assembly GCF_046866305.1). NCBI lineage: Eukaryota > Metazoa > Mollusca > Cephalopoda > Octopoda > Octopodidae > Octopus > Octopus bimaculoides. The sequence continues at coordinate 37,275,491 of NC_142938.1, forward strand.
CATGCTCCTTTGACCCACGAATATTCAAGAAGGAAGGCGAAAAGAAATAAATACAACCCTCTTAATCCATTAATGCCCGAAATAAAAATTTTAAATTTTTTGTTACATTCAAATACGTTGTATACTTTTATGTATTTTAGAAGTTCACAACAAAATAAAGTGGTTTTTAGATCCGTATGATATATCATACGCTGTGCAAGTAGGGTTAACATTTTAAAATAAGGACGAAGTAAAAAAAAAATTTAATCTCATTTATTTGTTTTACAAAAAATTTCTAATGACAAGTAAATATAATATTTCTAAGAGGAATCTCATTTATTGATGAAAATGAAGAAAGCATGTGTCAGGATGTAGGCCTACATTGCATTTGATGCTAATAAATTTGGTGCATTTTCCACAAGCTGCGCATAGCCTTTGAGTTTCAATTTTGCTGACAAGGTGGTTTCTGTTATCGAATCGTGCCATTTGCGGAACTTGCTTCATTGTTTTAGGACGTACTACTCTTTTCTTTTCTAAATCTAGTACAGCAAGCAATGCAGTAACTAATTGTCTTGTAAATTCCAGTAGAGAAACGTTCCTCTGAATGCAGCAGAAAAGAATCCATAAAATTATAATGCTTCTATTTCGGCAAAATCTAAACAAGGATCGAGTTTATTGTTCTCGTTGAAATGCAGGTATTGGTGTATTTTCTCAAACCTGTTTCTAGACATTGCATGACTAACTAAATGGTTGTTTGAATCGGATCTAGTCTCCCAGTACATTCTTCTGCGAGGTAGTTTATTGTAGACCGACAATAGAAGAATTCCAAAATACTTGTAAATATCCTCTACGGACAAAGTAAACTGCAAATCTCACTTTTGTGCGGCATATTTAACGGTTTCTCTGCAAATACGATTCGTAATATCTTTAGAGAAGCACTCCTTGAAGACCTCAGTTGACTCAAATTTCTAGGCTGTAGGTAGCGAGCCCGCTGCGCATGCAAAACTTCAAGAGCTCCACCAAAACCTGTGATAAAAAACAATAACAATAATAAAAATAATAATAATAAAAATAATGATAATAATAATAATAATCCCTTCTACTGAATGTACAAGGCCTGAAATTTGGGGGAAGGGGACTAGTCGGTTACATCGACCCCAGCGTTTCACTCGTATTTAATTTATCGGTCCCGAAAAGATGAAGGGCATAGTCGACCTCGGCGAAATTTGAACTCAGAACATAAAGACTGACGAAAAACTGCAAAGTATTGTGCACGGCGTGCTAACAATTCTACCAGCTCATCGCCTTAATAATAATAATAATAATAATAATAATAATAATAATAATAATAATAATAATAATAATAATAATAATAGTGATGATGATGATGATGATGATGATGATGATGATGATGATGATGATGATGATGATGATAATGATAATGATAATAATAATAATAATAAAAAGAAATGGAAAAACTTTCAAAATACAAAGACCTGGAAATAGAGGTAACTCGAATGTGGAATCTAAAAACAGAAACAATTCCTATCATAGTAGGTGCCTTAGGTATAATAAAAAAATATTCAGACAAATACATAACAAAAACACCAGGACTTACAAATATATATAACATACAGAAAATTGCAATACTGGGCACTGCACACATCCTACGCAAAGCACTTTCAATACAGTAACCATAAGAGCATCACAGCAAACCACAGCACATACCCAAGGCGCACAGAGCTGCGCTCGGTAGTGAAGTGAAAGCACGTTATAAAAATAAAACTACTGAATGATAATAATAATAATAATAATAATAATAATAATAATAATAATAATAATAATAATAATAATAATAATAATAATAATAATAGAGAAGTTAAGGCCAATAGGCCGGATGGAGTTGTCAGAGATCATCAAGCAAAAAATGCCTTCTAATCGATGTATCAATCCCGACAGATGACAATGTTTCTCCAAAAGAAACAGAGAAACTTTCAAATAACAAAGATCTGGAAATAGAGCTAACTTGAATGTGGAGCCTAAAATAGAAACAATTCTTATCATAGTGGGCGCATTAGGTATGATGAAAAACATTCAGATAAATATATAACAGGAACACCAGGACTTACAAGTATGTATAACATACAAAAAATAGCTCTACTAGGCACCGCACACACCCATGTGTGTGTGTGTGTTGGCACTCCGTCGCTTACGACGTCGAGGGTTCCAGTTGATCCGATCAACGGAACAGACTGCTCGTGAAATTAACGCGGAAGTGGCTGAGCACTCCACAGACACGTGTACCCTTAACGTTGTTCTCAGGGATATTCAACGTGACACAGTGTGACAAGGCTGGCCCTTTGAATTACAGGTACAACTGAAACAGGAAGTAAGAGTGAGAGAAAGTTGTGGTGAATGAGAACAGCAGGGTTCGCCACCATCCCCTGCCGGAGCCTCGTGGAGCTTTAGGTGTTTTCACTCAATAAACACTCACAACGCCCGGTCTGGGAATCGAAACCGCGATCCTATGACCGCGAGTCCGCTGCCCTAACCACTGGGCCATTGCGCCTCCACACACCCATGTAAAACACTTTCAATACAGTGAAAATCAGAGCACCACAACAAACCACAGCACATATCCAAGGCACACAGAGCTGCGCTCGGTAGTGCAGTGAAAGCACGTGACCAAAATAAGACTACTGAATAATAATAATAATAATAATAATAATAATAATAATAATAATAATAATAATAACGCCAAAGCTCGTCATGCCTCAATGATAACAAGGCAGATCACAAACCAGAGTGGTTATCGACCGAATCACAAAGGGCCACTCACTCGAAATAGATCTGCTAGCCTTAAGAAGCTACGTCACGAAAGCTCGGAGACGGTGTTGTCTCAAAAAACTTACCCTAAACAGACAGATCCGTCCCCTAGCGTCAACGTCGAAGCTTGTTATGCCTCACTGTTAATAAAACAAAATATAAACCGCAATGGTCATAGACCGGATTATAAAGGACCACTTACTCGGATAATGAACCAGATCCGAGACGAGAAATCTGCTACTGGTTCAAATCTTCCCGACACACAGGAGCTGGAAGTACCCCACAACCGGAATATTCCAACAGATGGCCATCCATGCTCGTCATCAAATAACCAAAAGATAAAGAATGAAAAATGGTCTAGGGAAGATAATAAAGAAGTTCTTAGAGCCTTCTACCGTGCCATATATTTCCCTACAGATAAATCTAATACTGTACAAACCTACTTAAACTGGAGACAGAAACACCTTGCAGTAAGACCCTACATAGACAGTAATAAACTTGCCAACGTCAGAAGAAACATTATAAAAAAAAAATTACTAACTGAAATAGAGATTGACCAAATTAAGCAAGCAGTAAAGGATAAAAAGAATGAAACTGCAGCTAAAGAAGATACTACAGAGGAAATAATTATAAACCAGCCCAAGGCTGATGAAAATACAGTAATAATTGAAAGAGTTAAGGTAACTGATAGGCAAAATAAAATACTCTCTGAACCAACCATAAACACTAAGGCAGGTGAAAATCAAATAGATGAAGGAAGTCATACAGAAATCGACGCAACAGAACTACATGATCTAAAAAATCAAATCATGATTGAATGGCTGAAAATTAAAGAAACTAGTATGAATGAACGCGACACTCTCCCCAAAATTCGCAATTCTAACCAAAACCTGAAAATAATTGGTAAAATCCGCCTTGCACTTAAGGATATAATTTCAGCTAATGATGTTGATATTACAGATCTCAACCACCTGTACTATGCATCCGCAAGAATCTCAACGATTCTATGTGGTGAAAAGATTAGAAAAAGACAACACTCCCACAAAAAGCCTTCTTGGCAAGAACGCATTCAACACCAAATTAAGCTGCTTAGATCTGACATAGAATGTTTGAAAAACCTTAAATTTGACAAGAGTATCAAACCTACAAAGACCCAAAAACTAAAGAAAAAATATAACATGAAAACCATAGTTGACATTGATGCCACCATAGAAACCATCAAGCAAAAGGTATGTGCTAAAGCTGCCCGCATAGCAAGGTATGAAAAGCGTGTTAAATTCTTCCGAGATAATAACATGTTCAAAAATAACCCCAAAAATTTCTACAGGAAGATAGGGAAAACACCAGTAACAATAAAGTCTGTCCCATCAAAAGAAGAAGTGCAAGAATTTTGGAATAAAATCTGGGCAGAAGATAAAACACACAATGAAAAGGCCCCTTGGATTGATAGAATAGCTACAGACCTAGACTCCTTAGAGGAGCAAAAGTGGGAGGGGGTCAGGGTAGAAGATATAAGATCTGCTCTCAGGAGGTCAAGCAAATGGAAGTCTCCAGGAAAGGATAAAATTCCTAACTTCTGGTTGAATGCCTTCCCAGAAAGCCATGAACTGCTAACAAAACTTTACAACGATGTTTTGCAAAATCCTAGTTTGATGCCCTCTTGGCTAGTTAATGGTTTAACATTCCTGCTTCCAAAAAATGAGGAAACAAACGAACCAAAAAATTATCGCCCCATAACCTGCTTAACAACAATGTATAAGACGCTAACATCTGTCCTAACCGAGTACACCTATAGTTTTTTAATAGAAAGTAGCATATTCCCTAATGAGCAAAAGGGATGTAAACGTGGATCTTATGGTTGTAAAGATCAGCTACTCATCAATAAGATGATCTTAGAAGATTGTCACAAGCGACACAAAAACTTGTCAATAGCCTGGATAGACTATAAAAAGGCCTTTGATAGCCTACCACATAGCTGGATTAGGAAATGTCTGGAAATGTATAAAATAGCTCCTACTCTGCGAAACTTTTTATCTGTAAGTATGAGATCATGGAGAACCACACTGATGTTGAACAATGACAATGAATCTCTAAATGCTGGAGATGTAAGAATTTCATGTGGCATTTTCCAGGGTGACTCACTATCACCACTCCTCTTCTGTCTAGCCCTAATACCGCTCTCAAAATTGCTCAATGATGCACAGTATGGTTATAAAATATTTGATAAAAATATAAATCATCTCATTTACATGGATGATTTAAAGCTCTTTGCAAAAAATGACCAACAACTCAAAGGCCTACTAGCGATTGTTAAACAATTCAGTGATGACATCAGGATGCAATTTGGCCTTGATAAATGTGCAAAAGCTATCTTTATCAAAGGAAAAATGACAAACACATCTAATGTGAACCTTGACCAGCAAAATGTCATAAAAGAGTTAGAACCAGCGGAGAGCTACAAATACCTAGGGGTAATTGAAGGGGACAATATCAAGCACTCAGTGATGAGGGAAAGGATCAGAAGAGAATGTTATCGCAGGGTGAGAGCAATACTGAAGACAGAGCTGAACGCGAGAAACAGGATCGAAGCGATCAATGCTCTAGCCATACCAGTCGTGACTTACAGTTTCAACATCGTTAACTGGTCAATTACTGAAATATGTAATGTTGACAGAAAAATACGAAAACTGTTGACAATGCATAGAATGCACCACCCTAAGGCAGATATAGAACGTCTTTATCTGCCAAGAAAAGAGGGAGGTCGAGGACTACTACAGCTGGCATTATCAATGAAGGTAGCCACAATTGGCCTAGACACCTATATGAAAAACTCTGAGGACTGGATGCTAAAACTTGTCTTAAAATATGAAAGCAAGAAAGCATCTTACTCAGTAACAAAACAGGCAAAGGAATATCTAAGTGAATTCCAATTGCAACAAATTCAAGAATTAGACGAACTAGAAACACCTACAGAAAAAGCTAAGCGCTTGAAAACCCGTGCTAAAATTGCTGCCTTAGCTATTATGACTGAAAAATGGCATGGAAAACCTCTCAATGGCAAATACCCAAAGAGAGCGAATAATGCAGATATTGACAAAGCCCTTACCCACCAATGGTTAATGGCCTCTGGATTGAAATCAGAAACAGAGGGGTTTATCATAGCAGCCCAAGATCAATGCCTACCTACAAAGAACTACCAGGCCAACATATTAAAGAACGGCAGCTCCCCATTATGTCGTATATGCCAACAACAAAATGAGACCATCGATCATGTTGTCTCCATGTGCAGTCTGCTTGCGCCTACAGAGTATCTCAACAGGCATGATAGAGCTGCACAATATATTCACTGGGTAATATGCAAAAACCTGGACTTGCCCCATGATAAAAACTGGTGGGAACACAAACCACCCCCAGTACTTGAAAATGATCACATTGCACTCCTCTGGAACTTCACCATTCAAACTGACAGAAAGATAGACGCAAATAGGCCAGACATCATACTGAAAGACTTCAGACAAAAATCATGCCTCCTCATTGATATGACTGTCCCAATTGATATAAACGTATCTGTCAAGACCTACCAAAAACTGAGCAAATATAAAGATCTTGAAATAGAAATTAGCAAAATGTGGAATCTGAAGACGAAAACAATACCTATTGTCATAGGTGCCCTGGGAATGACAGCGAAACGGGCTGATTACTACCTAGCTCAGATACCAGGAAACCCCAAAATGGCTGAAGTCCAAAAGATAGTGCTCATGGGAACTGCCCATATCCTACGTAAAATACTGTCTATGTGATCTCAAATTTTAAAGCAAACATAATTTTCTTATGGTTTCTTAAACATTCACTTGAACAAAACTGTACAAATCCAAATATATGGTACCCTAGGCATAACACCTACATGAACTTCTAACTTGTTGTCTCTTGAGGTCTCTGGGTGAGACTTGGATCCAACTTGTACAAATGCAAAACAAAAGTTAAACATAAAATAATAATAATAATAATAATAACAATAATAATAATAACATAACAATAGTACTGATAATAATAATGATAATAAATGGTAATAAACGTCCTGATGCAGTACCAGACACTGGTTCTCACTGATTCGAAGTGTTATCATATACATGTTTTGTCTTGGTATAAAAGATGGGCTACAGCAAATATTCTACTCAGTACCACAGATTTACTTATCAGTTGTTCGACCATAGCCAGTTGAGCATGTTCCTCAGTGGCTGACAATATGTGCATCTCTGATCTCGAGCAGAAGTAGTGGGGGAGCATTATAGCCATGTGTTGAGAGGAATTCTTTGGGGGTTTGAATTATTAACCTCTGGAAACATGGGTGTTTCTTTCAACATCCTTAATCAAGCCTTATTTTGAGCGGGATGGGCTAATCGACCTGAGAAAAGTTCTAACTGGGCCCCACCTGCAAGGTCATGCGCTGTTTATCTTGATATGAGACCACCACGTCTCACGCATATGCCTGGTGTACCCTTATCACACGGGTAGTCAAGATGGGTATATTGGGCTTCGCATATTTTACCCCAGTATCATTTTAATGGCATGCACTTTTTCTCTCACTCAATAATAATAATAATAATAATAATAATAATAATGATAATAATAATGATACCACCCCCACCATTACCATCTGCCCTGTCACATTCAAAATCACAGAAGAAAACATCCACAGTTATTTTAGAATACATACACATTCACACAAACTCAAACTGACATACAAACTTTGTCTCTAACATACATAACGCAGTAATTCTTTAATGTACATATACACGCCCATACGTGTGTACACAATCATAGATGCATATATATATATATATATATATATATATATATATATATATATATATATATATATATATACATACATATGTGTGTGTGCATGTGTGTATATGTTTACATGTGTGTTTTCGGATCTTCCCTACCCCTCCACAACGCCAGCCCACTCTTCCCATTGCTACATAACTACCACCATGTTCCCCCACCATCACCGTCACCGCCGCAACCACTATGCAACCACAAAATCAACAGTAAACCATCCAGTTTCTATATTGATTTATCGATCTCCCTTCCGCCTCTATATATCATTTATTCTCTTTCCCACTGTCCCCCCCCCATCCTCTCCTCCTTTTTATTCTCCTTCATTGAACTATTTTCTCCGTCCGTTCCTTCTCCACCACCATGCACAGATACCAACCCTTCCCGTAACATTGTAACTTACGTCACCGCCATCGCTCACACCTGCCACTTTCTTTAACATCAGCAGCTTCAGCACCACCATCACCACCGAGCCAAATCCACCACCATTACCACTGTCACCCATCTCCATCGCGAGCACCACCACCGTCACCACTACCACCACTGCCACCACCACCTCCACCATCACAACCAGTACCAACATCACCTTTGTGTCTATCACATCTCTGCTATCATCACCATCACTTTGTCGCAACCACTAAGGAACTTTTGTGAGATAGCTCTACTTCCTAGAAATAGCAGCTCAGCCTTCTTCAAAACACTCCACTGTCATATTCGATAACGAGATATTGGGTTTTATGTACATCGAAAAATGAGTGGATAGTCATGGCCGGATTGCCTCTTGATGTAGATCTACGCGGGTGGGACTCAGCTATGGTCAAACAACAAACCGCACCACTACTTTTACTCAAAACCATCACCACTACAATAACAATACCGACAACAAGCCACCATAACCTTTTCTTGTGACCCCATCACAACCGACAACACTTTTACTTACACTACCACAGGCAGCACGACTACCACCACTGTGAAACCATTGCAACAGTAAATACCCATACATCATCACACACCACCATCGAAACAACACCAGTCTAGACACAACTAGCACCATCAGTACATATATCACTACTATAGACAGACGCCATCTATATCAGTATCCGCAGACACCAACACCGCCATCATCATCATCACTACAGACAGTAGCAGCCACCACCACCACCACCACCACTACCACTTTCACAATCAACCAACACCGTCTGGTTCTCTGCTATAGTAATTCTTCAGTTATCATTTGCTTCAAGGCTGTTATCTATTTACTGCGATTGTCTTCACCAACCCCAACTATCATCCCGATATAATCCCCCCCCTCCTACTTCCTTAACCTTTGTTTATTTTTATCAACATTTCCCCTCCTTTTCTTGTTTCTTTCGTCCCCCTCGTGTTTCTCTGTTTCTCTTTGGGTGTTTTTCTGTCTTTTGCTAGTTCTCTTTATTACTCTCTCTCTCTCTCACTATTTTTCTTTCCCTGTTTCTTTTCCTACTTCTTACTTGTTTCCATTTTCTGTGTGTGTGTGTGTGTGTGTGTGTGTGTGTGTGTGTCGGACAACTCTTTGTCTGTTTGTCCGTCTGTCTTTCCCTCTCTTACTCTTCATCTCTCTCTTTCTCCCTTCTTTCGTCTCGATTCGACAACTTTTTTGTTTTGGAATAATAAGTTCACTGGAGCCAAATCCTAACAGTCCATGTTTCATCCCTCTCTCAAATGTTCCGAGACTTCCGAGTAAAACTGATTCATCATCATCTGATCACTTGCAACAGATTATGGATGAACGACACCGTACGAATAAAAAAATGGCGATCAACATAACTTGCATATTTTAGCAACTCTGAAATAATGTTTTATGATCTCGGCGATGGCTATCCAATCCACTGTGGCACCAGCAATTAAGTTTCGATAATATAAACGTACACCTATGTTTCAGAAAGTTTCCATCAGTATTTGAACCATCACATAGCTGTGACTAATGACTCGATTCTATTTTCGTTCTTCTGTCAATCGGCTCGGCACAGATTTTAAAGCAAGATGATGCATCTTCAAATTATCTTTTAAAATCATGTAATACAAACTTTTTATAAATGCATATTTCTTCAGGAACTTTGTGGAAAGTCAGGAGACGATTTTCACAGATCATAGTACACACTTTGGCAATGTAATCATCGTCCGTTGCTGTTAACGGTTATCTAGATTAGAGTTTATCTTCGTCGGATGATCTGTTCTTGCTGATTTGAAACGCCGGTACGACCCTTCACATTGTGTACAACTCAAGCAAATCTCCCCGTAGGACTGTTGCAACTTTAGAAAAGTCTTTTAAAAATATATAACAGAATTTTACACAAACCTGTTGACTTACTAAATCTATAATTGTTTAACTTTCGAGAGTTTGCTAAGTGTACGAAACATACGTTTACTCTTACCCGTTAGGTCGATGACTAACTGTGACATATAAAAATAGATGGTCAAGGTCACCAACATACAGCACTATTGTACTTCAATATGTGGCCGCTTGTTGGCGATTTTCTTTCTCTGTCTTTGAATTTTTTTTCTATATTTCTGATGAAGAGCTCCGCTCAAAACGTGAAATCCTCTTTCTTTTCTTCCCTTTCCTGAGCGTCCAATAACACTGTACTTATTCCACGTCCTTGCGTTGTTGTTTTTTCTTGCTTGTTCATGTTTGGATTGACTATTGTATCGGTTACTTTTGCGCAAAACTCCGACCTATTCTTTTGAAAAAAAAAAATAATGGTTATGCAGTCTTTTCTGCCACCGATAAAAGAAAACGTGCATCACCTTCTTCAGAAGATGGTGAAGCACGTTTGTCTGCAAAAGTGCATGCCTATAAAACTTTTCTTGAACTGGCCTGTATCATCTGATAAGGATGCTTAGTTAAACATATGCAACGGAATGTCAAATATTTTGTTCTAAAAGTTCTTGAAAATACTGTAAACTGCCTGTTTGTCAAATCTCGGCATCATCAATCATGTTCTCCGTTCGACCATGTTCTCCGTTCGACCATGTTCTCCGTTCGACCATGTTCTCCGTTCGATCCTGTTCTTCGTTATCTCCAATAGAACTTTAAATTAGACTTCCGCCAGTAGTGTAATCAGTTAGTAGTACTGAAGCAACACGATGACAACATGCGAATTACTATTGGTTGTTCGGTCCATAATTAGTTTGGACATTGGCATGAACTAATTCTGAAAACATTGTATGTGATTTAGTTGGGTTTACCCTTACCTTTAAAAATAGTGATCTTATAGAATTCGAGTTAAAAGTAAACACAGGATATGGCAAACCGCTGCTGGATACATTCCTCTTTATGCGTGAAGGTTTTTGTACCACTGACTTGTTAGCTCTACCGTACTAAATTGTCATTGACCACGTGCTGTGTCAGTCTTAATACTCGCTTTCGCCAGCTGAATGGACTGAAGCAACATGAAGTGCCTTGTCTAAGGACAGAATGTGACTCCAGTACCGGGAATCGAACGGGAGCCCACTTGCCTAATCGTAGCTCGTACTAAACAGGTTCTGTAAGTTTTGATTCTCATTTGAAGTCATTTTACTTCACACAACCAAGTGATGGTTTTTGGAATAGACATGAACGTCACAAAACCATATTTCTCATGATCTAAACATGTAACTCGTTTTGATGGTAGAATAAATAAATGTTGTTCAGAAGGTTTTACCGTATTCAGTTTGCTACTGTAATTTCTGAGTTCACATCCACTCGAAGGCGACTTTGTAATAAAGTTCTTCTTGGGTGAATGAAACAAAGTACTATTTACGTACACCAGTACATAAATGGTACTTGTTTCCTACTTTATTCTGCTCTTAAATTATCAGGCTTTGTGCCTATGTTAAAAATCATTATTCTAATGAGAAATTTTACAAAATTTCACATTTTCATTTCTTCGTTTTACTTCATTTCTCCTGTGATGTCCATATCTTCCCATCCTTGTTTGTTTGTTTATTTATTTCAGTATTTATTTATTTCAATATACATACATTACAGTTTGTCTCTTTTCTAATGATTTTTTTTTTATCAGACGAATAGATTTCACAATTGATCGTGTCAAAATTAGATCTTTTCCTACATATATTTCTTCTTTCTTTCTTTTTATTTCAGCCTTTTCCTTTCCTTTTCTTTCTTTCTTTTTATTTATTTATTCATTTATTTTTTGCTAGGACTTGTTGGGATTTTTCTTCCAGCCAACACACAAGACATGCTTACCACACACACACACATATATGTGTGCGTGTGCATGTATGTATGTATGTATGTATGAGAGTATATTTGTGCATGTATCTCAGTGTTTTTCTTTCGTAATGCCTATTGTTACAAGAAAATTAATTCTAAGAATGCATTTCGGTGCCATATATCTTCGGCACCGAACTTGCAACTAATACAATATAATGAAAACAAAGGCTGGCCTTTTCTTTCTATCCCTTTTCTGTTACAATTTGTAAAAAAGAGGTAAAGCAAGAAAAATAAAAATAAATGTTAAAATAAAAAGTAATGAAATTTAGTTGAAACATTAAAATAGGAAAAAATTTAACTAGATTTCCATCCTCTTATTTGTTTAAATTTGAAAATATTTCTCTCTCTCTCTTTTATTTTTTTTTTTTTTTGTAAAGGCACCTACCGAGTAATAGAGAGTCAATAACATAACGTCTTGCTTCATGAAACTTGGGCCTTTTACTTCCAAATGTGTAATTTTTAGAAATATATCTATATGAGGGGGTACTGAAATGTTCCTGGCTTTCAAGGTACGGTGAAAGGCCAGGTTAGAGGACCAAACCTTACGGGGCTTAGAAAAACTGAAGGATCACTGCAATAAATGAATGATCTTCCTGTATATTTTCTTTTACCCAAAGCCAGAACTTTTCAGCACCCCATCGTAAATGAAGAAATTAGAAACCATCCATAAAATTGTCATGTGGTGAATGCACGTGATCCAGTTATTTAATTAGATGCTCTACAATGATAGAGAAAACTATTTGGGAAGTATAGTCGCGTGCATTTAAGTTCTGAGTTCAACTCCCAACGAAGTCGACTTTGCTTTCGCCCCTCCTATGTTAATAAAGTAAAGTACCAGTCATTTATTAGGGTCTATATATTCGACTCCTCCCACCAAATTGCTTGTTTTGTGTTTATATCAGAAATGATTGAAATCAGTAGAGTGGAAGAATCGTTAGTGCTTCAATTTTTTGTGTTCAAGTCCTGCCGAGGTGAATTTTACTTTCATACTTTCTGGGTTGATAAAAATAAATTAAACGACTAACGTCTAACTTCTCCTCTTACATTTCTGATCTTGTGTCAATGTTAGAAACAGGCGAACTGGCAGAACTGTTTAACACCTTATGGTAATTGTTCCGGCTTTCTACGTTCTGGATTCAAGTCTTGCCACTGTCAATATTGCTTTTTATCTTTCCACATTCGATAAAATAAGGAGTCAAGCACTAGAGTCGATTTAATCAGTAAACACCTTCTCCCAAATGTCAAGCCTTGTGCCTCCTGCTGAACGCAGAGTTTAAGATTTTGGCCAAAATGTCAGTAGTAATGAGGTTGGCCTTTGTCATGGTTGGCTTGGTCGGAAAAGCGCAAATGTGTACGAATTTCAACAGATCCATTGCGACCACCAATATCTCATGCATTACATCTCAGTGAGGATGGGAAAGAGGCTCTGTGAAGACGTCCGCTTCATGCATTACATCGCACAAGGGATGGAAAACAGTCAAATTCTTCCTTTAGGGTTGACCATCGCCACTTGACAGCAGCGCAAAAAGCCAGTTTCAGACCAGTTTTCATACGCTAGATAGCAATGCAAATTGGAACTTACACATTACCAAATTTGAATGGCCACCTCTCGAAACCGTTTCATATCACGTGCTCGATCAGTCGGGCGTCAACTTTCTCGTCTCTTTTATATGTGCTGGCTCCCGACCCATTACTTTGGAAGCTATAATGGGGTTATGTCGGAGCATGCAACTGACGTTACAGTAACTGTGTCAGTCACTACAAAAGTGGACATAGTCGGCACCCTCATCGATGGCATGAACAAAAATAAATCCGGGTAAGTCGGTGAGTTCTCAGCTTGGCAACGGGGGAGACAAGTATATACCTCGAACAACATCGTAAATCGCTGGACAGACGCGCCGGTTAAAGTGTTTGGTGTCTAATTCGGTACGGATATCCAGGTGGACTGGAAAGGGGATGAGATTTCAAGCAGGGTGGCTAGTCTCGTCCAAATATGTTCCCTTTATATCTTCAAATTGACTTTAAAATAATAAGTTCTATTTAAAGATTATGATTTCAAAATCTGAAGAAAATAGCATTTTCTTAAGAGTTATGATAATCACTTAAAACACAGTTAGACCATTCTATCAATACTTGGTTTATGTATACGTCATAGATGTATGAAAAAGTATTTGTAAAAATAGAATTTAACAGTATATACTTGTAATAATTATTTTCATTCTTACCTGCTGTAACATGTAATCTATTTTCATTTACTAATTTTTTTGTTTTGTTTTATTTCAGATCATGTGCTTCATTGCCATTTCCGTGGTTTCTTTGGTGACTGCTGTTGTCAGCATCCAATTGCTACGTCTTGGACTGGTCAGTCATACAACGGATGGACATACTTTCCAAAAAGAAAAGAAGGATATTCTGATTCTGATAGCTCTTGGTGGAGCCGGATTCGAGGGTTTAGTTTGCTTATTGTGTATCTTGTTTGGTTGTAAGTTGTCCAAGGTAACCAAAGAAGAACTGTCTAAAAAACGGGAAGGAATGTTTCACGTGAAAGTTCTAGGACAAAAAGATATTGTGGTGGTGTCTCAAACGAAGACTGAGGCCTATAATAACACAACAGCCTTGTGATGTTAAAATGATCCTAAATTGAAAAAGGAAAAAAAGATTAAAAAAAAAAAAGATTAAAATAAACTTAGTTTCAGAAAATAAAAATGTGACACAGACTATTGCCAGAACTATGAATGCTAGCTCAAGCAAAATAATAAAAATGGTGAGATATTCATAATTCTGACGTTAGTCGTCAAAAATTATTAAATTATAGTTGTGGATTAAGAATTGATATATATATATATATATACACACATACACATATACATAAATATATATATATATATATATATATATATATATATATATATATATATATATATATATATATATATATGCAGATACATTTAATGTACACATGTATAGATGTATAGATGCATATATATAAACATGTAGGTGTTTATACATATAAATATATATGCATAGACGCATACATGTACATACTCAAACATACAGACACGTATACATATACGGGCATATATATATGTATGTATGCACATATATATATGTGTGTGTGTGTGTTTGTTTGTGTATGCATGTATGTATGTATTTATGTATGTATGTATATATATATATATATGTATATATATATATGTGTGTGTGTGTACATGCGTGTATATATATATATATATATATGTGTGTATGTGTGTGTGTGTGTGTGTGTGTGTGTGTGTGTGTGTGTGTGTGTGTGTGTGTGCAAAGTGTTAACAGAGGGATTACTTTTAAAAACTGATAAAATGAGAAGTTAAGTTTCAAAACAATAAAAAGCATACACAAAAATTCAAATCAAATGAAACTCTACTGATATACAGATGAAAACTCATGAACTGCTCCTGAAATTCTAAAATTATTTCTCGCCAAGGGGAGGAGGGTGAGAAAATATTTTCGGTTATTTTGTAACTTATTATTTTAAAAAACGTTTAAATTCTTTTCAAATTTAAATGTTTTATTTACAATAATCATTTTTTATTGTGTTGTTGCTTTTATATGCTATATTGCGCGTGTGTATGTGTGTGTGTGTATTTATATGTTTGTGTATACGAGTATATATATATACATATACACACATATATATATATATATATATATATATATATATATATATATATATATATATATATATATATATAACTCAATATCTAAATATCTATTTGTCTACCTGTATACATACATGTATGCACACCACACACGCACACACACACACATATACATACATACACACACGCAACCCCCACACATACATACACACACACACACACACCCATCCCAAAAACACACGTCGTCAAACAACGTTTTTCTGGTTATAGCGCAGAACTGATTGGATTGTTACAATCAGTTTCGGGCCGAATATTGCCATGAGACAATATTGACGATTCTTCAAATATGCTGGCCGGAAGCACGTAGCCTCTTTTATACTCGAGGGGCATAGATTCTATGTTGGCTCGATGGTGTCATAAGGGTGTAACGAAATATTGCAAAAAAGTAGTATTGGAGAAAAATTATTTTGCTGAGAAATGAATGTGTTATTTTCAAATTCGTGTTCATGAGAGCAGCTACAGAAATTTCAAAAATTCCACAATATCGCTTTTCGAATCCAGGAAAGCGCCTGGATAGTGTGAATTTTTTAAGAATGATTCTCTTGTCCGTCAGGTAGAGTATACATCTACTTTTCATTATCTTAATGTAAGAGATGCAGACTCTGCTTGGCGAAGAAGAGAATCCTTCTAAACAGTTCACACGATCCAGGTGGTTTACCGAGCTTAAAAGCGAAATTTTTGAATGCTACCTCCATGAGCGTAAATCGTTTTTGCCATTTAGTCATATCCGTTTTTTACACTAAAGAACGATATACACACAGCTTACACACTTCTCTCACGGCTAATACCAATTGATGGGGAATAACTCTTTTTCTCCCATATAGCATGATTTTCCCCCAAACTATCTTTTCACATTTCGTTCCACCCTTTTGCACCATCGGTTATATAAAAATACAGATTATATAAAAATATTATTATCATTGATTATATA
>NC_142938.1:37297021-37299521 GCF_046866305.1 Octopus bimaculoides
TATTGGTTACAAACGAGCTATGAATGAGAAGTGATAAATATATCAAGCGATTATATTACATACTTAACGAAAAAGTAAAGCAATTAATACAACTTAGCCTCATTACTATTTGTACATCCCAACAGCGAATGCATGTATATGGATGTGTGTGTGTATATGTAAAATGGTCAGTGAATGCACGTGTATGTATATGTAAAATTACACTCTCTCTGGCACAGCATTTACAAATACATGCCTACTTTCAAGTTATCTCCATATAATCTGTACTTGAAGACATTCTATCTTCAGCTGTTGTTTGGCGTAACCATGGTATCAATAGTTAGAGATACCCTCACTATCTTCAGTTTCCTCCACTGCCACAATTTCTATTAAGCTATCAGGGAATATTCTGAAGATCAACACCTGACTGTAGCTTCTACCAATCTGCCCTATTTCCACCACTATACATGCATGTGGTATGTGTGCAGTGTGTCTACATACATATATAGTGTATAAGAAGTGTATCCACTCATAAAAAATTCTGCCTTGAAGTTACTCCTATCTAAGCCATGCTAGCATTGAGAAGTATATGTTACATGAAAAAACAAATTAATCATTTCATTATTTGCCAACGCCGAGCAGTGAATGCATGCAACAAAAATAAGATTTCTTAATAATAATAATAATAATGATAATAATAATAATAATAATAATAATAATAATAATAATAATAATACAAAACTGTTGTGTATCTAAAAACCAATATCATCAACAATAATTTAAGCTAAAGCATACACCTGTTTCTGCCTGAAGATGATTGCATTGAAACTGACATGTTGATACGCTGTATTAGGTAGAAATAATGTTGATGGAGGTGGGGAAGGGCTGAAGCTGATAGTTTTTGCTGTGGTAATAATAGGAATGATGGTTGTATTGATATCTATGGCACACATTATGAATGTGCAGCTGTTGTTAGTGTTAGAAGGTAGTACAGTTGCAATTTTGATAATGGTAGCTTATATTGGTCTTGGTAGGGTTGGTGCTTGGCAAAAGGTAGGGCGGGGTTTACCATTGTGAGTTACGGTATTATGAAGGTGGTGATTCTTCACAAGTTCATTGTAAGGTGTTTACATAATCAAATGGATATAGCTGATGGAAATATGTGAATCAACATTAAGTTAATAAGTAATAGTAAGTAAACTAAATTGCAGAAACAGTGAATATAATAAACAAACATAATTAAAAATTACCAGTACAGAAGAATCAACTTCTTCTACCACCAGTGGTCTGAACCCTGAGGGTTCATATAAGATTTTGTGGAGTTCATGCAAACAAAATAGTAATTGGGGATCCACAATAGT
Source organism: Octopus bimaculoides (assembly GCF_046866305.1). Taxonomy (NCBI): domain Eukaryota; kingdom Metazoa; phylum Mollusca; class Cephalopoda; order Octopoda; family Octopodidae; genus Octopus; species Octopus bimaculoides. The sequence goes on from NC_142938.1 coordinate 37,298,362, forward strand.
GTTTTAAGGGTCCCTGAAAATTTTTTACTTTAGATGTACTTATTGCAAGAAACAGCTAAATTTCTTTCTCAAACATTTTACAATGTTCAACCTATACAAATAAATATGTGAAAAACAAAACAGGAAGTTTAAAAGAAGTTTTTATAAAACTATTCTTAAAATATTGAATGGTTATGGGGGTGGGGTCCAACAAAACAGAAATGTAATCAAAGGAGTCCATAGATAAAAAAATGTTTGAGAACCACTGCTCTAAATCTTTGTATGCATTCACACAGAAACAAATTAATATATATTCTCTGTTGTTTTCCTTTGTCATGAGAGAAGGACAGTCTCATTACACTTTATAAGGCCTCCAAGAATTGTGGGAGGGAGGAGAAAGTATTTTCAAACTGGAGAACTAGTTTAAATACTAGCAATAGAGGAGACTCTGATAAAGGATTAGTTTGTGATGTTAATTGCAATAATGTAAATGCACACAGACACAGACACAGACACAGACACACACACACACACACACACACACACACACACACACACACACACACACACGTAAATGTAAATATATCTGTCTATTTATCACTCTCTCTCATATACATACATACATACATACATATATATGCAGGCACATATGTACACTTATTCACCATATGCACAGACATAAGAACATGGTACAAATGTTTGCCACCATTTGCTTCCAGATTTGATTGCATTACTCAGGACCTTGGGCACTGGTTTTCTTCTACAGCCTTGGTTTGATTTAAGCCTTATGCACAAAATTTGTTGTTTAAAAATTCTGTGAAAGCCTGTGCGATGTATGTGCATATGTGCTTATATATATCTATTATGGTCTGTATATAGTATGTATGGATGTTATTATGCATGTATGTAAGTATGTATGTAGTTGTGTGTGTGTATATATATATATATATATATATATATATGAATGGAATTCTTGAAATATACATGTACAAAATATTTGTACTGTTGATAGTAGGTCAATGTTCATAATGTGGGTGTATGCAATAATTACATTGGTACACTAATGACAATAACAAAGACATAGATGAGTGAATGAACAATGAGATAAGTGGTATCATATACCTTGATAAATGTTGATGTGTGCATGTATATATATACATGTATGTGTGTGTATATATATA
>NC_142938.1:37309521-37317021 GCF_046866305.1 Octopus bimaculoides
GGCACAGGAGCCAGTCAGGCAGACCTGGCATTGATCACGTTTGGATGGTGTTTTTTACATGCCACTGGCATAGGAGCCAGCCACTTGACTCAACAGGTCTTCTCATGCATATCGTACCACCTGACACATCAGGAGTATTCTTAACAAGGCTGGACAATACCAACACATGACGGGTCTTCTCAATCACAGCGTATCTCCAAAGGTCCTGGTCTCCTGTCATTGCCTCTGTGAAGCCCAATGTTTGAAGGTCATGCTTCACCACCTCATCCCATGTCTTCCTGGGTCTTCTACAGTTCCTTCTACAGTTAGAGAGTGGCACTTCCTCATGCAGCTGTCTTCATTCATACGTACGTAACACATGGGCATACCAGTGCAGTCATCTCTCTTGCACACCACATTTGATGCTTCTTATGCCCAACTTTGCTCTCGGTATATATATATATATATTATATATTATCTATTATTTAATTGAACGTGATGCATCCATTTCCAAGTATATATATATATATATATATATATATATATATATATATATATATATATATATATATATATATGAATATATATATATATATAGAGAGAGAGAGAGATGAATATATACACACACATTAAATAATAATAATAATAATAATAATAATAATAATAATAATAATAATAATAATAATAATAATAATAATAATAATCATGATGATGAAAGCTATGCCAGCACTATGGAATAACAACAGAAAAGGTCACAGAAAATGAGAAAGCAACCATACTCTGGGATATGCCAATACACACAGACAAGTTAAGGACGGATATAGTTGTCAGAGCTTGCCAATAAAAAAATGCTTTTTAATCGCAGTATCAATACCAACAGAGGACAATGTTTCTCAAAAAGAAATGGAAAAACTTCCAAATTACAAAGCTCTGGAAATAGAGTTAACTTGAATGTGGAGCCTAAAAACAGAAACAATTCCTATCATAGTGGGCGCATTAGGTATGAGGAAAAAACATTCAGGCAAATATAGAACAGGAACACCAAGACTTACAAGTATATATAGAAAATAGCACTACTAGGCACCACACACACCCTATGTAAAACACTTTCAATACAGTGATAATAAGAACACCACAGTACATACCCGAGGCACACAGAGTCGCAATTGGTAGCACAGTGAAAGAACGTGATAAAAATAAGACTACTGAATAATAATAATAATAATAATAATAATAATAATAATAATAATAATAATAATAATAATAATAATAAAAATAACAATAATAATGAGGATGACTAGTAAACAAGTGTCACCTTAGTCTGCTGGCTATGGACAGCTGACTCTTTCTATCATATCCAGCAAAATAAGCTGAGAGTTTTCATCAAATAATAACAATAATAATAATCTTTTCTACTAAAGGCACAAGGCCTGGAGCCTTGTTGATTACATTGACCCTGATGCTCAACTGACACTTATCAATCCTGAAGGGATGAAAGGTAAAGTTGACCTCAGCAGAATTTGACCTCAAAATGAAAAGCTGGAAGAAATGCCACTAAGCATTTTTCCCAACTCACTCATGATTCTGCCAGCTTACCACCACCACCACCACCACCACCACCACCACCACCAACAACAACAACAACAACATTTATAATAATAACATACAGTAGGAGAATATGGTTATTCATTAATTTTGAAACTATTTATTTCAGTTATTTCTCAAGTTTCAGTTATAAACGTTGATTGTCATTGCAGTGCATAGCAACGTACACAAGGACACACATACATAAATAGCACACACACACACACACACATACACACACACACACACACACATATATATATATATATATATATATATATATATATATTTCTATATGTATATCTTTGGATGTATGTATGTATGCATGCATGCATACATCTATCTGTCTATCTCTCTCTCTCTATCTATCTATCTATAATGTAAGAGTTATAAAGTATATTAAAAAAATTTATGCATGTTTCATTAAATACACAGTTATGTTCAAGTTTTATCTTTTACATTTAAAATTTTTCACATTTTATTACTAGATTCTTGCACATGGTTTGGGACAGTGTAATTCCTAAACCCATATATATCTTATATAGTACAAGTTATTTCTTTTATTCCATGGCAGTGGCACATTTCTTGATATGTTTACTGACCCTAATACATTTGACATTTAAAAGTAATGCCACTGCTACTGCTGCTGCTGCTGCTACTACTACTACTACTACTACTACTACTACTACTACTACTACTACTACTACTACTACTACTACTACTACTACTACTACTACTGCTAATAATAATGATGATGATGATGATGGTGGTGATGACGATGACGACAACAACAACAATAATAATCAGGATAGTAATAATAAACTGAAGTGATATAGAGGCTTAGGAACAAGCTGTTATGATGAGTTTGATAGAGACAAAGATTGAAAAACTCAGAACAAATGCAGAATCTGTGGCAAAACAGACAACAGTATTGAAAATCTCTTGAGTGAATGCAGTAAGCTAGCACAAAAATGAGTATAAGTGGAGGCATGACTGTGTAGTCAACAGAGCATATTGAGATGTTAGCTGAATGAGTAGCTTAGGAATATCAGAAAACTAGTATGAATACAAATTAGAGGCTGTGATAGAGAATGAGAATTATAAGATTCTAAGGGACTTCCCCATAAAGACTGACAACACTCTTGAAGCAAGGAGCCCAGATATTTTTATACAGGACAAAATAAATAAACAATTTAAGATCATAGACTTTGAAATACTAAATGATAACAGGGTGGATACTAAAGAAATTTTAGAAATTGAGAACTATCAGGATCTAACTGCAGAGCTGAAGAGATTGTGGAAGACTAAAACATCAATTAATCTTGTAGTAATTGGTGTACTTGGCACAAGAACCAGCATGCTATCTAGGAGACAAAGGAATATTGGAATTGAGACACAAACTGTTGACTTGCAGAGAAATATAATGCTGTATTCTACAAAAATCCTAAGAAAGATTCTGGACTTTTGAAGAGGCTTGATGTCATCAACCTCAAATCAGCACTCCTACTAACTAAATTAGAATGTACTAGCTTGATAATAATAATAATAATAATAATAATAATAATAATAATAATAATAATAATAATAATAATAATAATAATAATAATAATAATCCTTTCTACTAAAGGCACAATTTTGAAATTTTGAGGGAGGGGGCTGTTCGATTACATTGACCTGGAAAGGATGAAAGGCAAAGTCAACCTCGGCAGAATTCAAACTCAGAACATAAAGACAGACAAAATGCCACTAGGCATTAAATCTCTAAAAAATAATGAATTGATGCTGTCATTGGACTTTACAAGTCCAAAAGTGAATAGAACATAGCAGACCAGGTATTGCAGTCTTTGACAAAAAGAAGGTATGTATTGTAATGACTGTGGCATGTCCATTATCTGGATAATTCTCAATGCCATGTGAAAGCAAATAAGAAAAGCAGAAAAAAGCTTTTATACAGAATGTACAAAATGCCCCTTATCCTAGCCAATGAGCTGTGGTTTGATAAAAAGCATAAATAGAGCACAGCACATATACTGTGAAACAAATTGATGTTGATAACAACAACAACAACAACAACAATAATAATAATAACAGAAGGGAAAGAACAAAAACACGCAAAGAAGAGGAAGGAGAAAAACAGAGATAGCAAAAATTGGTATTAATAGTATCTTAATAATAATAATAGAGTGCTACTTTGCAATGTAGACACCACAACACAGAATGATGTTATGTTGTATGTGTTATTTTGTATGTGTCAATGTTATTTTGCATGTGTTGATGTGTTGGAAAGACTTGCACAAACTCTTCAAACCTACACAACAACAAAGAAAAGAAACAGCAAAGGACAAGAGCAAAACCATAAAAAAATAATCATGATTTTAAAATAATTTCTCTGATTAATTGTCAATGTCCAAAGAAATAGCTTCTGTTTGTTATGGTTGTAGGGTAAAATTTAAAAGAAACATTTGAACACACACACACAAATTTTTCATTCATTCATTCTTATTGTCTTAATATTCTTCAATGATGATTTTTCTGACAGTTATTTCAATTTTTTTGTTTGCACGTCTGTACATATATATACTTACATACATACATATATATATATATACATATATATATATATACACAAACATATATTGTTTTTGTGTGTACACACATATATTCATTCATATATATACATACACTTAGACACACACCCCACCCCCACAAGAAATTAAAGTAATGAGGGAATAAGAATTCATATCATAAACTTCATCAGCTTACAACTGATTCTGCTCTCAGGTGCTCTGCGCTCATAGTTTAGTGCTTGCATATCAGCCCATAGCTTTATTGGAGCTACAAAAATGAAATGTATATATATATATATATATATATATATATATATATATATATATGCTAGATGTGTTGAATCAATTGTCTTGATTAATAAAAATTCTCGTATCTTCCCTCCTTCGTCTTTCATTTACCATATATATATATATATCTGCAAATAAGCAAATTATTAACAACGTAGCTAGATATTACAGTGAGTCTGTTAGTAGAAGTGGATATAAAGAAAAGATCACTTATATGGTGAACCCAAGGACCATATATCACACAAGGATTCACAGTGTGAAAGTGTGGAAAAATGAACACATTAATTTCTTACACCTAAACACACCAAGTTGTCTTACACAGACTTGGTTAACTTTAAATTCCCACATTTAAGACTACTATAGGTTCTATTTGTAACAACACTACTTACACTTCCAACAGCACTACCATTAAGAGAAAAAAATAGAAATAGGAAAATTATCTGGTATAATCTCCCACATAATCTCCTGGTTAAAACTCATCTGTCTTCACTCTTTTAGCAGAAACAGCTCTAAGCTAATGAAGTTCAAGACATAACTTATTTTATTCTGTTGTCAACTTTTAATTTCTTATTATTGCTTTCTATTTGACTGACACTTTGTTCTGAAGCACACACACACACACACACACACACACTCTCACACACACACACACACATGCACACACACACACACACACACACACACACACACACACACACACACACACACACACACACATGATGGGCTTCCTTCAATTTCCGTTTACCAAAATTACTCCTGAGGCTTTTGTCAGCCCAAGGCTACAGTAGAAGACACTTACCCAAGATGCTATGCAGCAGGACTGAATCCAAGACCATGTGGTTGAGAAGCAAACATCTTATTATACAGTCACTTGATTACATTACATATATATATATATATATATATATATATATATATATATATATATATATATATATATATATATATATATGTATATATACTTTCGATTAGAGGTTGTGTTAACCTCATGACATGATGGGTTCATCCAAGGAAATACTGGTTCAATATCTAGTATTTTGGGGGAATCAATTTCCTTAAAATAACAGGTATATATATAAAAGCATATAGTTTATATTCATATAAAATAAGAGAAAGAAAATGAAGATTGGGAAGTTAATAATTGTTTAGTATTAACTACAAATTAATCATCCTCACTTACAGCTGTTTCTGCTATATAGAAGTGCACTCAGAGCTGAGTGCTTGTACAATGTCCTATAGCTTCCTCAGAGTCATATACATACATACATACATACATACATACATACATATATGTGTGTATGTATGTATGTATAGTTTATATATATATATATATATATATATATATATATATATATATATAATGAGAAATGAGTCACTCCAGAGAGCAATTACTAAATAAATAAATGGGATGATTGATCTTGATTGAGACTGCCTTAAAACACTGAAACTTTATTCTCTCCAGCATTGCCATGAGTGTTAAATCATTTGTACACTCCAGAGAATATACCACCAGCATTACTCAAAGGACTGTAATATGAAAGTCAGAATTCACCCAAGGCTGGGACCCTGTGCCATATACCCCCTACACAATACAGATTTACAACACGTAACCACATTGCAACATAAATACTTTTCCTCAACAGGCCCTGCTCTAACACCCCAGATCAGAGAAGAAAAAGATCTCATCATCTTTGAACAACATCTGGACAAATTTCACACACATATGTACTCTTATAAATAACAAAACTAGTTCTTTCATTCCTAATTTCGAACTGCTAAATTGCCCTTGGTTTAACTACAGTGATTAATTTCAGAATATAGCTAAATACATGTTTATTAAATACATGCTTACATAGCTGCATATAGATATTCATTCCCGTATGCATGTGTTTATGTGTGTATGTGTGTGTGTGTTATAATTGCAATGTTATATCAAGAAACATGGTTACGTATGTGTAACATTTATGTATATATTTATATATCAATATAGTTACCTACATATATATCTGTTTATATGTCTCTCTACTGAATTTGCTATGCAAAATGCGAAGTCATGAGTCAAATATTTTTGCAAGTTGGCTCACTTCTCTCACAGGAACGAGGAAGCAGTAATCAGTGTAGTGTTAAGAGAGATGAAAAAATAGAAAGCATGTATTATACAGAGGTGTATATTAGTTAGATAAATAAACATGTGGAAGACTGACAGAACTGGATTGAGAAACAATGAGAAAGAGAGAGGGAGAGAAGATAAAGACAGATCGAAGGAGATCGAAATGTGTGTGGTTATCAAAACAAAACAGGGAGATGAAGGTAAATGAAGAGGAGAACTGGTGGAAATATTTTTATTAGGATTCAAGAAAAGAGTGTGAAATTATGAGATTAATGAGTGAGATTAAAATAACTGAAAGACATGAAATACGAGAAAATGGAGTAAAACTCGAAGCAAAAGCAAAGGTGCTGAAATACAGCTGGACATTTTTACATGTACATATAGACTATATAAATTGGTATGTGTGTGTGTGTGTGTGTGTGTGTGTGTGTGTGTGTGTGTGTGGTGTATACCGAGAGAGAGACAGACAGACAGAGGGGAAGAGAGGGATAGGTTTAGACTTAGATATTGCTGTATGTGTGTGTGTATGTATGTGTATATATATATATATATATATATATATATATATATATGCATACACACACACACACACACACACACACACACACACACACACACACACACACACACACACACACACACATATATATATATATATATATATATATATATATATATATATATAAATTGAGGGAATGGAGCAGGTAAAATCCAGGCTACATGTTTCCTAGCTAGCAGAACTTCAGAAGTAATAATTACTCAATGAGGGAATGCTCCACAAGCTACCCTTCAGGATGAAGATACTTCAGTTAAATTAAGGTTACATTGTTGTCAAGAGATGCCAAGTGAACTTGCAGGAGATGAAACTTTGATATGGGGGAAACCTACAACATTCTACAGCAATAAACTGATATTGTTCCTGAAAGTTGGTTTTTTCATACCTACCATGGACTGCTTGAAGCTTACTAACTC
>NC_142938.1:37322021-37324521 GCF_046866305.1 Octopus bimaculoides
TGAATAATTGTTGGAGAAAACAATGATGTAGAGAAAATTAAACTTTCTTGTCTATAATAATACTTCAGTTATCAACTTCCACATATATATTATAATTCAACTCATGCTTGTTTTGTATATATTATGTGCCACGTCCCTGCGTTGTTGTTTCTTCTTGTCTGATTTTCTGCATTTTTTTGATTAATTATATATATATTTAAACATATATATATGTATATATATATATATATATATATATATATATATATATATATATATATATATATATATATATACATACATATATATATATATACATATATATACATATATACATGCATATATGCATGTATATATATATACATATATACATATACATATACATACAAATATACATATATACAAATATATATATACATATATATATATATATATATACAAATATATAAATACATACATACTTACATACATACATACATATATACACTGAACTCAACAAACTCTCTAGCTTTCCCGTACATACACATATACTATCATCTATATTATTAAATAAAAATACATTTATACATACATATACTTCTATCTTCATAAACACTCTTGCACACATATATTCATATACTTTATTTGAAAGAAATACAGTGTTCAATAAAATATTTGGACTCTACTTTGTTACTGAGCTCTTTTGTCCAGTAAATGTTATCTATTGTTTCTAATTTCTTCAAAAGAGAAACAACTTCACATATATATATATATATATATATATATATATATATACATATATAGTCTTCACTGGTTTTCCAGTTAGCTATTGTTCAATATGGAATAATACTTTATTGATCTAATTCTGTCAAGAATGATCAGAAGTTACATTTTATTTAATCATATTTTTAATGAGAAAGCATTTATGGTTTAAACATTTTAGTTTCAATAGCAAATTAATAATTTCATTTAATCAACTATCTGATCATTCAATTAACAATTTAATCTATTAACCCATGAAACAAATTCTTTGTCAGCAATATCAGGAAATAAATAAGGATATAAACAACCTTAAAACCGTCCCGAAAAATGTTAATAATAAACAAGGCTAACTATAACAAATAACATGGGGATAGGGAATGAATTGTTTTGAAGAGCCATGAACATCACCACTTCCCATGAACAAGATTAACTTTTTACTTTTGCCAACAGAGCTTCTTGTGGAGGTATATAACTTAGTGGCTAGGATGTTGGACTCATGATCATAAGATTCTGGTATCAATTCCTGGACCATTCTTGAGCAAAACACTTCATTCCACATTGCTCCAGTGTCCTATCCAAAGAGGAATATATATACAGGAGAAACCAAGAAACCTGCTCTATGCTTCTTACTGAGTAATGTGGACTAATCAGTAGAGCATGTTTTGGGAGAAGCATGAACCTCCCCTCAACAACATCATGATATCTTTCTACCAATATGTCTTCTGTAAATGCATTACATTAATGCAGAACATCATTTAAAGGAAGAGACATAATTGTCTCTTGCTTATAATGTCCTGGTGCTGTACATGACTCATTATCTTCTTTGAGAGAGACCTCAACTTCACAACCCACCATTTTAAGTCTGCTAGATACTATTAATTTCAGATCCTTATCACCACTAAGGAAAGTTTGAATGTCACGAATACCAAAATATTTTGTCATAGATATTGATTGAACTCAATTTGTTGAAAATCATCATCATCATCATCATCATCATCATCATCACTACTACCATCATTGTTACTGTTATTATTATTATTTGAATGGGGATTGGCAAAATTGTTTGAGCATTAGACAAAATAATTGCTGTATTTGTTCATAATTCTTAATGTTCAGAGTTCAAAATCGTGCTGACATCAAATTTATCTTTCATTGCTTTGGGGCCAATAAAGTAAAGCACCATTCAATTATTGTCGTCATTGGCTTCTACTAATCCCATTCCCTTAAAATTTCTGGGCCTGTTTATAAATCAGAAACTATTGTTGTTGTTATTATTATTAAGGTGATGAACCGGCAGAATTGTTACTGGAAAAAAATGCATAGCAGCATTTCTTCTGACTTTACGTTCTGAGTTGAAATTCTGCTGAGATCGACTTTGTCTTTCATCCCTTTTGGGATCAATAAAATAAGTATAGTTGAGTACTGGGATTGATGTAATCAGATTACCCCCACCTCCAAAATTGCTAGCCTCATGACAAAATTTGAAACCATTATTATTATTATTATTATTATTATTATTATTATTATTATTATTAGTATTATTATTATTATTATTATTACTAGCACTACTACAATTATAATGAATGGTCGAATCAGTAATCAGTAGCATATCAAAGAAACCACATCACATGTTCTGAATTCAAATCTTGCTGTCCTTCTAGATTTGATGAAATATGGATCATTCAGATACAGAAGCATATAAAAGTAATCACTCCTGCCAAAAGTCAATGGCTTCATGTTCAAGTTAGAAACCCTCCTCCTCCATCCCCTCATCATCATC
>NC_142938.1:37329521-37347021 GCF_046866305.1 Octopus bimaculoides
TATGCCTATATATATACATATATATGCCATTATATATACATATATACAGATATATATATATATAGTTATATATGTATGTATATGTATGCAAATGCAGGTATGCAAATGCGTGGATGATTATATATAACTCACTAAATAACTGTCGAGGTGTCATCATCTCTGTTTAGTACAGTAGCTAGCAAGATTGAGTGCAACATTCCAAATTTGCATCACGATCACCAGTGAGTTTATAAATGAATCCAGCCTTAACCTAATCAAGTTTGGTTAATGTTGAAATGAATGTCAAAAATCAATGAATATAATATTTAATGTATATATATATATATATGCATATGAAAAAAAAATTATTTATCAATAAGTGTTTACACATTTTCTGAAGACATTATAAATAACTTTCCTTTGTGAAGAAAATATTCCAGTCTCATTTGTAGCATTTCTTTAAACATGATTTGCATCAGTTTGTGTCATACATACATACATACATACATACATACATATATATATATATATATATATATATATATATATATATATATCTATATACATATATATATATACATATCTAGGCATATATAAAAATATAAATGCCCATGATCATGGTCATAAATATACATAAATGCATATATATGTAAATGTACATATATATACATACATGTATTATATAGATATTTATACATATATTCACATATATACATTTATACATACATAATATATATATATACATTTACACAAACATATATACATACAAACACACGCACATATATATATATATATATATATATATATATATATATATACTTTTACATACAGATATAATCATATAATTGTACTGAAACACATACATCTATAGGATATATATAATTACACATGCACCTGACATGTGTAAAATATACATTTTATATGTATGTAAATTACATGACTTTTGTTTGGAATGTTGCACTTACAATCAAAATATAGTGGTTTCAATTCCTTGAGCAGTCATTTCTTTGTTTTTTTTTTTTAGCAAAGCATTTTAGCTCCTGCTGCTACAATCCAGCTCGCTAAAAATCATTTCCAAGAATAGCTGCAAACTGAATGCTGTAACTTTCCTGCACATATACTTTCCTGCATCCTCTTCAGGTGTAAGTGTTGTAAATTAAGTCACATTCATGCCATGGAAACCTGGGTAAACCTTGGCTTTTACATTCCTAGAACTCACGACAGACCAAACTCTAAGTCTTATTTAAGTACTAATTAATATATATTCTTACACACACACACACACACTGACACATACACACACAATATATATGTATGCAGTCATAATACATAATACACATATATGTATGCATATATATACTGTCATCTATACTTATGAATATATATATATATATATATATATATATATATATATATATATATATATATATATATATACATATGTGTGTGTATACATACATATTTGTGTGTGTGTGTGTGTGTGCAAAGATCCAATTTATATATATATATATGTATGTATGTATGTATGTATGTATGTATGTATGTATTTCTGTGTGTATGTATATAAGAATGTATACAGTGTGTCCCAAAAATACATATACACACTGAATTATGTTATATTTAGGGTTTTTTATAATATATTTCATTTTCTAAATTTAATATAATATACATAGGGAATTTATATTTTCTATGATTATTTGTTTTAAGGCTTATTGCCTATCTAATACTGGTACAGCCAATAATGCAAAGTAATGAAATCGCAAACACTAAGAAACATTTCATATAGCATTCGTGTGCTTGGCTATTCAGTGGCTGCTCTTAATTAATTGACTGTTGTTGGTTGTGTACCATAAACTTTATCTTTTAAGTAACTTCATAAACATTGTCTAGTGTGTGATGATCAACGAATATGCAATGCATTCTACAGAGCCTTCTGTACCCAATGCATCTGTTTGGCAAATTCTCATGAAAGTAGACCTTTCATGAGAAAGGTCTGCTATGGTAGTATGGAGGTGCTCCATTCCGTCACATTACTTTTGAAAATGAATGGTGCAATGAATCTTTTTGGCGATAAGCCACACCAGATTGTAACTCCTCTTCATTTAACATGAATATGGGGATTTGCAGGTCCACAGTATGTGCAATTGTGATTTAGATATAATGTCATCATTCTCAACAAACTTTGCTGAAATGTCTGCATCTACTATACATCTTGCCAAGTATTCCTCACAAAACTTCATTCTCCAGTCAGCATCTTCTCTGAGATCCTGGACTATTCTTGGAATGTAACTTTTCCAATCACAACATTTCAAAATGTGATGGAAATTTGAAATTCTTATCATGACTCATTTGCTGCATGGATCTTCTTGAATATAGATCTTCTGGGAATACAATTCCAGTGCTCTTTCTTGCTTTGTTGGGCTCATCAGCTTCTGTGGTCTTCCAAAAAGATTCATGTGGATATTTCGAAAAGCTCCATCTACTTCAAACTTACCTCTAATTCCAGTGAGGATAGCCGGCATATTTGGATGTGTTTGGAATTCCCTTCTAAATTGTCTTTATATTTTGACTGCATTTTCAAAGTTCTAAATAGTATTTGAAGATAATTTTCTTTGTTGACATCATAATCTAGGATTAAATCTAGAAAGAAATGAAAATTAAGTTAGCTATCAGCTGTTAAAATGTGTATACATAGTTTTGGAGCACCCTGTATATATAAGATATACATATATATACACATATATATTTACACACACACACACACACACACATGCACACACACACACATATGCATATGTATAAATGTATATATGTATAAGCCTCTGTGTGTGCATGTGGGTGTATGTGTGTGTGTATGTATTCGTGTACAAGAACACAAACATGCAAGATACTAAAGAAATACGAGCAACTGGTGGATATGAGATGGTGGAAAATACACGGAATAGTAATGTAATGTAACGAAAACACAGCAACAAATGTTTCATCAACAATTTCCATCTACAGTTTACCTTCTTTCAATGAAATGTTAATATTATTGACTTTTATTGAACGTTAAATTTGTTTGAGAGCAATGTTTGTCGGTTTGTCAGATCTCTGCAATACTCCATAAGGTGTTCTTGTGTTATTGTATTTCGAAAATACCACTATTGTTTCTGTGCAGTATTTGTAAGTGTTGCTTTTCTATGTAATTATGTGTTTTCCTTGAGTATACTGCACTAATCCAATGTCCTGACACACTAGTTATATTAATAATTTTAGAATTTTCATAAGTGTTTGAATGAAACTTGAACATTCTTCATTCTAACTGTTGCTATCTGATTTGTTTCATTGATATCTTGTCCTCAGATTTTGGACTTCGAAGATATGATTTCTTATTTCAAAGTCAGAAAACACTGTGTTGAGAGACTGCTACATTGGAGTAAAAACAACTAAATATATATTCCTTTGGTAGCTATACTGCTAGTGTCCTGTGCAAATATTATTAGTCTTAACTAATGTATTATATGTCATATGTGTATTATACATTTTGTTACGGTGTGTTAATTCAGAGCACATATATTGTTGTCATTATAATGTTACTTATATGAATTATGGTTTTTGCTTCTTTGTATAATGTTTTTTGACAATGCAAAATAATATTTTTCTATATGATACAACAAACCTAGCTCAAGATATATTCAAAGATATTAGTTATCAGTTGTATAGTATGAAATTTTATATATCAAAATATTTTACATTTTATAAATGTTCCAAAATAGAAAGAAAAATATGAAATAATTTCAGAAAATTTACTGAGGTCATACTAATAAAAAATAAATATGAAAAAAATCAGTGTAAAACAAACTATGATCACAAAAGCTTAATTAAATTTCCTCAAGATCATTGTAAACTTAGAGTCAGTCCTTGTACAGTCAGTCCTTGTACATGGTATATCATTTTTTTTTAGTATTACTTACTGTCAATATAATTTACTCCTTAAATATATATCTACACACACACACACACACACACACACACACACACACACACACACACATATATATCAAGTTAAATACATATATATAATGATATATATATATATATACATCATAATATATATGTATAATGAGGATATATATATATATTAATAATAATAATAATAATAATAATATAACAAAAGAATGAATGAGACCTCGTTATTATGTAAACGGGGGAATTTATCTATAAATATAATATACGACAGTTAGATAGTTGTCATAATAAAACTCAGAGTCTGAGTTTTATTATGATAACCAATTGTGACATATTATATACATATATATATATATATATATATATATATATATATATATATATATATATATATATATATATATATATATATATTTATATATAATTATATATATATATGTAATTATATATATATATATATATATATATAATGATGTATATATATATATGTAATGATATATATATATATGTACATAATGGTATATATACATATATCATAATGATATATATATAATGATATATATATGATATATATATATATATATATATATAATGATATATATATGATATATATATATATATATATATATTTTTTTTTATATATAATTATATATATGAATGGATAATGATATATAGATATATTATAATAAAACATATCTTATGATACATATATGTATATATTATATATATATATATAATGATGCATAAATATATAATAACAATAATATATATATATATATATATATATATATATACATGATATATATAATGGATATATATACATATATTATATATATAATATATATATATATATATTATATATTACATATATAATGATATATATATATATATATATATATATATATATATATATATATGTACATGTATATACATGTATATATATGTATATATACATACATGTATATACATATATATACACATATAAACATATATATATATACACATAGATATACAAACACACATACACATATATGTATATATACAAACACACACGCACATACACACACACACATATATATAAATGTATGTGTTTTCATTGTTTACAAATAACATAGAATAAATAAATAAATTGATACCAGGGTAGCAAAAATTCAAACAAGTACCAAAGATGTAAGAGCCTACTGATAAAGGTAGAACCCCCACCCCAGGTTTATGTGAAATGTTTTTGAATAATATAGATAAATAAATAAATGGAGGTAAACGCAAGTGTTATTTAAATCTAAAGATTTAAATAATACCTGCATGTGACTCCATTTATATATATATATATATATATATATATATATATATATATATATATATATATATATATATATATATATATATATATATATATATATATATATATATATATATATATATAATTAAATAAATGACCAGAGAACAAGAAGTCTTTTTTAGAACTTCATTGGCTTACGCCTGTTTTGGATACAAGACAGACTGAGTACAATGTGTCGTACACCAGAAACAGCTGTAAGCTAATGAAATTTATAACATAATTTCCTGTTCACTTCTCATTTATTTAACTTCATATTATGCTTTGTACTTGACTAATGACTAATGCTTATTCTGAAGCATGTACATACATATATATATATATATATATATATATATATTCATTCTAACTCCAGGTTAGTATAAGTATGCCTAAGCAAAATATCAATACATGTATACATACATATATACATATATATATCAACACACACACATATATATATATATATATATATATACAAACACACACACATATATGATATATATGATATAATATAAAATGAAACACTATCAGGAAATATATATAAATATACAATGTATGTATGCATATGCGAACTAGATTGAATATATGTTGAAGTAAAGCCTGGCTATGTAAAATTTTCTGCTTTATAACTGTAACATAGTTGGATAATTGCTGAAGTTGACGTACATAATAGACAGTATTATTGAAGAAAATTTATGCTGAAATTCAGTTATGATGAAGTAATAATTAGAAATAAAAGCCAACTGGAAATGATGCATGTGGAACACTTGACACTTTCTATTTTACAAGTATGAAAGTGCAACACTCCACTCCAGACCAATCTGTCTATTATAGTTCAACAGCAGTAAGTGTCCTGATTATCTCCATCTTTAGTTCTGGTCAATTATTTAAATTACCTTTGGCTGTATTGCTTTGTATTTGAGGGGCTAGCACTTGGGATGATATGTTGTTATAATCATTGCACATATAACTAATTTGGTTCTTTTCATTTCCAAGTTCAAATCCTGCCAGGGCAAAATTTGCCTTTTCATATTTTGGGGTTAAGTGTAGCACTTAAATTAATGCCAGTAAATTACTGGGTTTAATTCCATCGAATATACTCTTTTCTCCCTACCAACATACACAATTTTGGCCTCATTGCTTTGTCAAAATCAATCACTGTTAACAACTCCACCAAATAAATATATTTATATGTGAGACTGATCATATCCGACAACAATTTTCAAACACAATAAACATGTGTCAACAAGACAACTTTTGAAAGGGGGAAAACATGAAACAAAACAAAAAAAAAAAAAAAATAATAAATGAATAAATACTTTTTCATGAAAGATAAAGAAGTAACATCTTATATAAAACATGTATATACATATACAATTCTTTCTTTTATTGGAAAAACAAAAGTAAAAATAAACAAAGAAAAAAGAAAAAGAGCAAAGTTTTACTGAAAAATAACATCAAAGGGAAAACTTCTCCAATGTGTTTTTTTACCTGATTATTCCAAACTGTCTCTTACTCCTGGTTACTCATTTGTTATGCATTTTTATGTTGTTTTATTGACATAAAAGTAAAATTTAAAAAAAAAATGATTAAAAAGTATCACTTGGCAAGAAGGTTTCGCAAAAAAAAAAAAAAAAAAAGAAAAGAAATCACATAGTTCCAATAGAAAAATTTAAAAAAATACTGGTAAAAGAATAAATATGGAATGGACAATAAAGAAAAAAAATGGTGAAAATATGTATTGAAAGAGGATGTTTGATGTCAAGAATAAATGAAGAGGCCAATAATAAAATAAAATAAATAAAAAAGAAAAAATGCGAATATAAACCAACAGAAACAAATCAAGAAGATCTGTTTAGACTTTTAGTCATATTCTACATGTTTTTCTTAAGCTTAAAAATGTAAATCTGGAAATAAGAAAAAAATTATATATATATATATATATATATATATATATATATATATATATATATATGAATATATATATATGAATATATATTGTATGGTGAAAAATATTTAATAAAATATTAGGAAATAATTTTAAATTTTTCTTCTGCTTCTTCTTATTATTATTATCATCATCATCATCATCATCATCCCCATCATCATCCTCATCATCATCAGCAGCAGCAGCACCATCATAATCTTCATCATCACGTGTGGCAGAAATTGAATTCTGTTCTTTTACATTCTGTGTTCAAATTGCATCAAGATGATTATTTTTAGGTTGAAAGAAAGCATAAAATATATATTGGGTCAATGCACACACGCGCATATATATATATATATATATATATATATATATATATATATATATATAAAGTGTAGTATATTGCCACTTAAGTGTGGCTGACCCCTAGGGGTGGATGTTACTGTTGCTTTATCCACCCCTAGGGGTCAGCCACACTTAAGTGGCAATATACTACACTTTATCGTGCAGTTACTGTTAATACTTCATTTAGAGAATTAACATTGCTTATATATATATATATATATATATATATATATATTCTATGTACTACTACTACTACTACTACTACTACTACTACTACTACTACTACTACTACTAATAATAATAATATTAATAATAATAATAATAATAATAATTTCTATTATAGGTTCTCAAAAAGTCGGCGAGCTGGCAGAATTGTTAGTACGCCGGGCAAAATGCTTAGCGGTATTTCTTCTGCCGCTATGTTCTGAGTTCAAATCCCGCCGAGGTTGACTTTGCCTTTCATCTTTTCGGGGTCGATAAATTAAGTACCAGTCAAGAACTGGGGTTGATGTAATCGACTAGCCCCTTCCCTACAAATTCGATGCCTTGTGCCAATGGTAGAAAGGATTATTGATTCTCAAAGTGTACATTCGCGCATACACGATGCTCTGAGAATATGCCATTTTTATATTATTATGAAATTAAATTTTCCTTAGAGTACTTGTTGAAAATTCTTATAATACTTCATGGAGAGTATTGCTCCACGAAGTATTCTGTCAGGGAAGGGGCGAGATAATTAAAATAGGTTTTCTTTTTCAGACGTCTATTAATGTATTTACACTTAAACTTTTCACTTAAAAAATTTACAGGTTACAACAAAACATCACAACAGCAAACGAGGAAAAACAACACAAAATCAAAATTCACAGCTGAATAAAAAGAAGAGAAGAATGAACCTTTAAAAATGACCAGTTAATGATGTAAAAATACTCCGAACGGTCTAACAGGTAGTTTTTAAGATAGCAATATGAGCAACAACAACAACAGTGGCGACATATGCACGTTAAATCGCTCATATAGTAATTGTGTTAAAGTTAATTGCCTTCATTTTTCAACGAACATAACATAATGTTTTGACTTAAAGCTGCAAGCAGATAAGAAGAAGTTGAGAGAATTCTCTGAGACCAAAATGTGTTTCTTTGCCGCAGTGAATACAAAATTATACATTTGTGCTTTAAAAACGATGGTATGGGATAAATCTACCCTGAATCTATCTTCAAAGAAATCCTCTCAACCGAAGAACTCAACCAAAATGTAAGCTGAAATTGTCAAACATACCTCTACTTATTCAGTGTTCTCCAGTACGTGGGGCAAAAATGCAAATGATAAGAGACATCAGAAATCTTGTAGATTAGTGGCTGGTTCTCACATCAGTATTGCAATATGGGCAAGTGAAAAAAACAAGAAAAAACTCAGAGCTATCGGAATGCGACTTGTGGTGAAGGGACGTCAAAATGGATTTACATGTCAAAATGATTCACAAAGACCACAAAGCTAGACTGAAACTGCACATACATTTCTATATTTAGCACATATGCTAGGACAACAACCTCCTAAGCAGACCGAGTGTAGATATGAATAACATATGGGAACCGGTATTAAGGAAGGATAGAAAAATATTAGATTTATAAGCCCTAAAATTCACTTCATAATTGCTCACGGGCATATGGCGTAGTGGTTTCAGGCAGTGACCTGAATAAAAATAACATCGAAAAATACCTTAGACAACCCAGGTTCGAAATTTTCCCAAGACACCTGATGAAGGCTGGAGGTTAACAACAAATAAGATGAGGACAAATATCCGTGAAATGTAAATAATGTAAATGAAACTGCACAGTTGACTATGCCGAAAGAATGGGTAAAAGATTGACGATACGGGGGAAACTGCTTAGTCGCTACATTTGTCGTAGTAGAAAGACCCTTTAATGCCTTTTGCCCTGAAGAAACAGAAAGGCTAAGCAAAGGTTATGGGGAAATGAAAGTAAAAATAAGAATCGAGACAGCAACAAAAACAACAAACCACAGTTTCCAGACCGCTGTCAATCAAAATTCCAAAACGGCAGAGAAATCGCTTTATACACAGTTCTGGAAACACGAGAACAGATACCCTTTCCTCTAACAGTAACAACCAGTGGCACTCCTCTTTTGTTATGTGGCGAGAAAGAAAATATGATTGCTGAGCAGAGTGAGTGTATAACCTGTCGAAGAAAACACTGAAGGAAAAGCTCTCAAGAATAATAGGAAGACTTAAAACATAGAACAGCTAAAAAACTAATGCCCTTCCGCAAAAAAATTAACATAGCAAATGAAAAAGAGGACAAAGAATGGAGACTCGATATACTTCAAACATCAAACAGACAACTTGTAGGTAAAGCTCACACATCTGTGGAGTAAAAATAATACAGGCACCATGCAAAAAATAGATTGTTAGTAAAATCAAAATTAAGAAACTATTATGAGCTACAACAATCTTACCCTAAAGGTATTGATTTCCAATCGCAGCCAACTCAAACCAGTATTTTTGGGTACAAAAGACAACTGTAATAACAATGACTGGAAGACAGAGATGTGGAGTCCTCTGTCCGATACTGCTTCTAATTTTTAGTCTATGACTTTTATAGAAGTAAATATGGTCCCGGGTTCTTGAGTAAAGTGAAGTTCTCTAAAGAGAATGAAATGTTTGTAAATGAAATTTAGAATCGACAATTAAAGTCAGAATCAACCATAGGGTTGGGGTGAGACAATAGAAAGTAATGTTGGTAAATATACTGCCAAAAATATCTTACAATATGCTGTAACTAAATTATCACTTGATGGCAGTCAGAGAAATCAGAAAAAAAAAACAAAAAAAAAAACTGTCAGTGATATTTAGTGACAAGTTTAAAGAACAAGTTATTGGTTTGTGTTGCGTTAGTCGAGAAACGAATTTGCTGATAGAATAAAAATAGAACTCTAGGACTTGAATAAATTATAAAATTAATTTTGTCATTCAAATAAATTTTATCATAATTTTTGTTTTGAAGTATTCAATTTTAATTACATTTCTACTTGTTTTATTATTATTATTATTATTATTATTATTATTATTATTATTATTATTATTATTATTATTATTATTATTCAGTAGTTTTATTTTTATAACGTGCTTTCACTTCACTACCGAGCGCAGCTCTGTGCGCCTTGGGTATGTGCTGTGGTTTGCTGTGGTGCTCTTATGTTTACTGTATTGAAAGTGTTTTGCGTAGAATGTGTGCAGTACCCAGTAGTGCAATTTTCTGTATGTTATATATATTTGTAAGTCCTGGTGTTTTTGTTATGTATTTGTCTGAATATTTTTTTATTATACCTAAGGCACCTACTATGATAGGAATTGTTTCTGTTTTTAGATTCCACATTCGAGTTATCTCTATTTCCAGGTCTTTGTATTTTGAAAGTTTTTCCATTTCTTTTAGAGAAACATTGTCATCTGCTGGTATTGAAACATCAATTAGAAGGCATTTTTTCCCTTCATGATCTTTGACAGCTATATCTGGTCTATTTGCCTTAATTTCTCTATCTGTGTGTATTGGCATATCCCAGAGTATGGTTGCTTTCTCGTTTTCTGTGACCTTTTCTGGCGTGTGTTTATACCATCTTTTTTCTGTTGCTATTCCATAATGTTGGCGTAGCTTCCAGTGTATATAGGTCCCAGCTCTGTCGTGTCTGTGAATATATTCCTTCTTAGCCAGGACTGGGCAGCCAGAGATAATATGATTTATTGTTTCTTGTCCATCTCCACATATTCTACAGTTACTTGTTATATTTCTTTTCATTATGTGTTTTTGGTAATTTCTGGTGGGGAGGCTTTGGTCTTGTGCAGCAATTAAAAATCCTTCAGTCTCTGCTTTGAGTCCTGAGCTTCTCAGCCATTGCTGGGATTTTTCTCTGTCTATTTCTTTCGCATTTAGTTTAGCCCAGTATTTACCATGTAGGGGCTTTTCTTGCCATCGTTTTATCATGGTCCGTTGCTGTTCTAGTTTTAGTTTGGATTTCATTTGTTTTATAGCTTTTGTTGTTTCTTCTTCTTCTTCTTCGTATTTGTTAGGTAGAGTGATTTCTTGTTTGTATTTGTCAGCTTCCTTAAATACTGAAAACAGTTTTTTGTCTTGCTCGTGTTTTGTGGCTATTTGTATTAGTTTCCCTTGCTTCTGGAGTAGGTATTTTTGCAGTCCTATGGTGGTTATTTTATAATAGTTTTCTAGCTGTATAAGACCCCTGCCACCTTCTGTGCGTTGTATATATAGCCTTTCTATGTCAGATTTTGGGTGGTGCATCCTATATCCTGTCATTATTTTTCTTGTTTTCCTGTCTATTTTACATAGTTCGTTTAGTGTCCAGTTAAGGATGTTGTAGCTGTAGCTTATAACTGGGACAGCTAAAGTGTTGATACCCATTATCTTGTTTTTAGCATTGAGCTCTGTTTTTAGTATTGATCTAACTCGTCTATAGTACTCTTTCTTTATTTTTTCTTTCATTTGTGTATGTTGTATCCTATCTAGTTCATTGACTCCTAAATACTTATATGGTTGGCTTTCGTCTAGTTCTCTTATTTCATTGGCTTTATCTAGTGTTATATTGCTACTTTTAACTAATTTTCCTCTTTTCAGGGTTGCTTTGGCACATTTTTCTAATCCGAATTTCATTTCTATTTCCTTGGTAAAGCCGTGTACTGTCTGTAGTAGTGTTTCTAGCTCTTTGTCGTTTTTTGCATATAATTTTAGGTCATCCATATATAGAAGGTGGCTGACTGTTTTTCCATAGCATTTGTAACCGCATCCAGTTCTATTTAGCAATTCTGTTAGAGGTGTGAGTGCCAGGCAGAACAGGAGTGGAGAGAGCGTGTCTCCCTGGAATATTCCTCTTCTAATGGGGATGGCTTTCGTTTTCACAAGTCCCTCTTTTGTTTGGAGCTGTAGCACTGTCTGCCATTTGTTCATTGAGTGCTCTATGTATTTTATGATAATTGGTGCCACCTTGTTTATGGCTAGTGTTTCCAGAATCCACGTGTGGGGAACACTGTCGAAAGCCTTTTGGTAGTCCACCCAGGCCATACTGAGGCCTTTCTTCTTTCTGCGGCTGTCTTCAGTTATGGCTTTATTGATCAATAATTGATCTTTACAGCCGTATGAGCCCTTGCAGCATCCCTTCTGCTCTTCTGGAAACAGGTTGTTATTTTCCAGGTGTTTACTCACTCTCTGTGATATTATTGCAGTAAAGGCTTTGTAGATCGTAGGGAGACAGGTTATAGGTCTATAGTTTTGTGGTTTCTCCGTTTCCGTGGATTTGGGGATTAAGATGGTTTTCCCTTTTGTGAGCCATTCAGGCATTGTTTCTGGATCTGCTATTATGTTGTTAAAGTTTTCTGCCAGCTTTTTATGCATTGCTGGCAGGTGTTTTAACCAGAAATTGGGGATCTTGTCGTGTCCAGGTGCTTTCCAGTTGCTTAGTCTTTGCAGTGTCTGGGTGACCTCTTCAGTTGTTATAGGGGCCCAGAGTTGCTCAGGTGCTAAGTTCGTTGTTTTAATGGTCCTTTTTTGGGGTTGTTGCCTCACCGACCATATTTGTTTCCAGAATTTCTCTAGTTCTTCTGCTGTTGGTGCTGAAGTAATGTCTATTTTATTTTTACCCAGTTCTTGGTAGAGTTTTTTGGGGTTGGATTTGAACTGTTTGTTTTGTTCAAAGAAACGTTGGCGTTTCTCATACCGGCGGATCCTCTGTGCTTTGGCAAGGATGTCTTGCTTTAGTTTTTCTTTTGCCTCAGGTAAGTCTTTTTCTGTAATGCTGTATTTGTACAGTATTTTTGCTTTCTTCTTGTTACTTAGTAGTGTTGATTGTTTACTAATTTCGTTGAGAATCGATAAATCTTTTCTCTTTTTTTTAATTTTGTTCTGGATGTTATTTATCCACAAGGTCTGTTTGGGTGGTAGAACTCCTGTTCGGATGGGTTTGAGTGAGTATCCGGCTTCTTTTGTGGCTGCAGTGGCTGCCGCATATATCATGTCATTTAGCTCAGTGATATTGCCTGTTGTTTCTGTGGTTGTTAGTTCCGTGACGGCCAGGTTTATGCTATTTATTATTGATGTTGTTTTATTGTCTATTTTGATTTTTGGGAGATATAATCTGTGGTCCATTCTAAGATCTGTGGTTTTCAGTTCTTCGGTTATTTTCATTTTCATAGTATCGTAATTATTAGGTTTCCCTTCGTTATTTCCAGGCTTTATATTTGTTTTGCCTTCCTTTTCATTCATATGTTTGTCTGTGGTGTTCTGGATTGGTGATTTTTGTACACTATTATACATGTCTACGGTCTGGGTTTGTTGTTTTTTGTTTACTTCGTTTTTGCCGGGCATGTTACGTTTGTCCTCGTGTTTTGCTATCTCAGTGTTTATATTATTATTTGGCATTGCTGTGTGACTACTATCTAGATTTTCCTGATGTATTTTTTCTTTCAATTGCTCTATTTCTATTTCTGATATTTTTTTTTGCTTTTAGAATATATCTTCTTATGTTAGCTAGTTTGTTAGGGTTCATTGTTTTATCGAGGTCTATATTTACATTATTTTTCTTCCATGTTTTATATGTATGTGTTGTTGCGTTTTCGTTTTTTGGGTAGAGTACTGCTGTGAAATAGGCGTGTAGGATCGAAATGTGTTCCTCACGTGTCCATTTATGCCGTTTTGGTTTTGTTTGCGGGACATGAGGAACAACGTCCGGCCCTTTATTTTGACGGTCGTCGTTTTCGTAGGGTACCGGTTCGTTTATTTCTGTTGTCAGATTGTTTTGCACGTTCATATCTTCGTATTTTTTTCTTAACAAGCTTACAGTACGTACTTCTCGGTTGTTATTCTTGGGTGAAATAATACCGGTGTTATTTAATATGTCTGTAATTTTTTTGTACATGGTGTTTTGGGGTTCGAAGATGGTCTGATTTTGATGTAACACGTGTGTTTACGATCGCTGTGCGGGTAGTGGAGGTATCAAGTTAAAATACATCATTATATTTGTAAAAATAGAGATAAATTTCAATGAGTATTACTTACTCGGATATAGTCCAACCCTTTGTCAGCTATTTTTTGTATATGGTGTTTGGGTTTGGGGATGGTCTGTATTTTGATGTAACACGTGTGTTTACGATCGCTGTTCGGGTAGTGGAGGTATCAAGTTAAAATACATCATCATATTTGGAAAAATAGGAATAAATTTCAATGAGTATTACTTACTCGGGTATAGTCCAACCCTTTGTCAGCTATATTTGGGCTCCATGCGATGTCTTTATTTCCGATGTTTTTGGATAAGTTTCGGAGCAGTGATTTATCGTACTCACATGTTAAACTTCCCCGGTGTTCTTATTATTATTATTATTATTATTATTATTATTATTATTATTATTATAATATAAGATATGTTTTAGTTGATATATGTCATTAACATTAAAGCAATGTAATTATCTAAATGTTATAAAATTTCCTATCTGTCTCTTTGTTTCACTCTTTCATCATTGCAGTATAATGGATTTAAATATCCAAACCTGCCATAGATATATTTGTCGATCCAAACACTATCCAATGTCCACCTTGTTCAATAGTTTATATGGCGTCTCAATTAGAAAACTTATTCAGACCAATTTAGGCAACAAATTGAACACCGTTCAATCTCCCGTGATTCTGAAAAACACATGATCCCAACAAGTGGTTTACACTACGCACAGATCTAAAGCACCTTTCGATAACCGGATTCTTTTTTTATCTCAAAGATCAGCCTAAAGACAACATCTGTAATGTTAGCTATTTGATTCACACCCGTACAACGAAAATTTAGGATTATTCATAAATTTCAATTATGAATTGAAAATTCTAACTCAGTTAAAATCAATCTGGCTCAGAGAAATGCATAGTCCTAACTATCTCGACTGTCATGTTAGCATAGGTATAGCGGTCTATAGCTCTTTTGTCTTAATGACGGTCAACCACACTATATTTCCCTTTGTTTAATGGTCATTTTTCACAGGAATTTTCAATGGCCGGATAACTGAAGAGATGTTGGCGTGGGCTCCCACCCCGGAATCCGAAACTCGGAGTTTTATCATGGCTACCGAATATGTGTCACATATTTTTACAGATAAATTCCTCTAATTACATAATATCGAGGTCTCTTTCTTTCTTTTGTTGTCCTTCTTATCAATATATATATATACATATATATATATATATATATATATATAGCAATGTCATCTACTACATCTCCTGCTCTCTCTGCTCCTCTCTATACATCGGGCAAACGGGACGCCACTTGGCTGACCGGTTCGCAGAACACCTTCGAGACATCCGACTCGGCAACAACACCTCGGTCTCGCGCCATTTCCGCTCTACCGGTCACTCTGTCTATGTTCGGATTGTCCTTGCACAGGGGCCATCCGGACTCCCGTCTTTGCCGTGAACAGGGATTAATCTTCTCTCTTCGCTCCTTTGCGTCACATGGGCTCAACTCTCCTCCCCTCTTCTCTTCCTCTCATACCTACTTTCTCCCATTCACCTCTAAACTCTTGCTCCGACTCCTACTTCTTTTCACTCCTAGCCTCTTTCTCTCTTCTCTTCACTCCTACCCACTCTTATACACACGCACGTGCACCTTCCTTCTGGGATCACCACTACTTTATTATCTCCCCTTCTTCCTAGCTTTCCTGTGTGACCCCTCTGTCCACCATTTGCCTTGATAGATCGCTAGCCACTACACATACTTTATTTTCTCTCCCTGTTTCTTTCTGTGTTCCTTTCTGTGGAAGAGCGTAGGCTTGAAAGGTTAAAGAATTTTTCACGTCTCGAGCGTTAAACTAATACATCTGTTTGTTGTCTACACCGCCTGTCTTCGTCTTTTGTTTTTTTTTGTGAATTCTCCCTATATATATATATATATATATATATATATATATATATGTATACATGTCTCTTAAAGGATAGAGCTCAAAATCAATGCATTGAAGATACTTTATTGCAGCAACAATTATAATAACAGAAACAACCACAATAAGCCAAACCTATGCACATTTCAATAGGGTATCCCGGAAAAATATTCATCTCTATATATCTTACTGGAATTAGGTCTGTGGCGTAAATATATGAGTGTATATGTATATGGGTGTAGGTATACATGTGGAGACACGTGAGAGTGTATGTGTGTATATATGTGTGTATGGAGACGTATGTGTATGTGTGTACATGTAAACATATATAAGCTTGTGTGTGTGTATGTGCATATATATCGATGTATATATGGAGGTATAGCTATATGTATGTATGTACATATGTACGCATGTGTGTATGTGAGTATGTATGCGTATATATGTAAATGTGTGTGTGTATCTGTGCGCGTTTATGTGGGTGCATGTGTATCTGTATGTTTGTATATGTATATGCATGCATATGTGAGTGTATATATGTGTTTGTGTGTATATGTGTTTGTGTGTATGGTTATACATAAAAAATACATATAAAAATATATATTGGTGTGTGTATCTAAGTATAGGTATATGTGTGTGTGGGTGTAGGTGTGGGTATGTGGGTGGTGGTGTGCGGTGCGTGTGCGTGGGCGGGTATAATTAATGAATTAATTAATACACTATCGTTATAGGAAGATCCGATAGGAAATCTTGATGTACATGGGGGATGAATTTTTGGCAAGGGATCTTTACGCTGTAAACGGGGCGGTGTACGTCGCTGGATTTCGGTTGACTGGTTTGTTTACATTCTGTAAGAAAATAACGATGGTAGGTTGCGTGCCGTCGATTATTCTTTCACCCTCTTGGATGATGTGTGTGTTTTGCTAATAATAGTATTGGTGATGGCAATAATGCGACCCTGATGAGATGGAGTATCCAGAAATTTGTAATATGTTGTAATTTGTTACAATATTTTACGAGACATCTTATGATGTGGTTTATT